>NW_007728286.1:0-1242 GCF_000696425.1 Galeopterus variegatus | reverse complement strand
TACTTAGCCTGCTGATTTACTATTTAGCTTTTAAAGGTAACCTGATATTGGGTTTGTACATGAAACTAAAGCTAACACTTTGTTTCTTTGATTGGAAATAATTTTCACATGTTTTCTCATTTCTCTTTGTTAAGATTTA
Source organism: Galeopterus variegatus (assembly GCF_000696425.1). Lineage (NCBI taxonomy): Eukaryota > Metazoa > Chordata > Mammalia > Dermoptera > Cynocephalidae > Galeopterus > Galeopterus variegatus. Next base: position 1,103 of record NW_007728286.1, on the reverse strand, counting down.
TCTTCTAACTTGTGGTTTTTTTCACTTCAAAAATAGCTACTTAAATCCAGAAAAAAATAGTTTGTTTATTAAACTCATTTGCTTAACAATTTCAGAAAAGTTGGCCAATGAATTCTTTATTGAGAGGGTTCTGTCCTCTCTTCCTTTCTTTCTCTCTTGCTTCCCTTTTAGAATCCCCAAAGGAAATGGCAGATGTGAATAGCTGAAATGTAACAGACTAAATTGTTTGCTTTGTCTACCTTCTACTGCCCTCTGTTGGGTAAAATTAGGTCTGCTCTAATATGTTAGATTGTCTTGCCTTCTAGTGGCCTGTGCAGAAGAAATGTGGACCCTGGAAAGCACTATATGAAGGATCAGGTAATCATTTCTTCACTTTTAAATAACAAAATTCAACTGAAAGCCTGGTTTAATAATAATTCTAATTTAAGATGGAACTACCTTGATTGTGTCTCAAATTTTATTTATGGATACGTCAATAAGATCATTATTAAGTTAAATAAATATGTTCTTACATAAGTAATAAGAAATTTATGGTTACTTGTTACACACAACTCAATTTATCACTTCTTTAATTGGCAACTTCTAATAGGCCATTTTTTGAAAATGGAATTTCTTGAACTGAAATGAATTTTATTTACTATGGCTGAGATTCTGCACATTGAAGCAGAGACATGCAGGAGAGAATTTAAATTTTTTTTAAAAAGCAAAAAATGACTAATTTTGAAAAAAAAAATTGTGACTTAAAATAGAAAAGTTGCCTATAGTGAATTTAATACCTTTGAAACTTAAGCATGATCTCCATAATCATTCATCTATTTAATTCAGTAGAAATTAGCAAAACCTATTTTCTGTAGCTCTCACATGAATAAGAAATATTCTTGCTTTCTTGTAGCCTATCGCAATCACATTTGAAGATTCTGAAAGTGTGAGTCTTGTTTCTGAGGGTAGACTAATTCTCTTCCCGTCACTCCAGACTTAACTCCTTTCAGGGCTCTTATGAAGTGAGTTTTTTTTTTCTTGTTTACCATTCCAATATTCTATCTCTGAATCCCCCATGGTATAGTGCCTGACCCACAGTGGCTTTTAATAAACCTTAATTTCTA
>NW_007728285.1:485806-487013 GCF_000696425.1 Galeopterus variegatus | reverse complement strand
GCTCCTATTCCTATTTTGTTTAAAAGCTAAATTTCCATTTATTCCATACCCTCAGATGAAAGTAATTTGATTTATAAATTTCAGTAAAAGCTAGGGAGTTTTAAATTAAATAAGCATTGCCAATATGCATTCATGATTTCGAAAGGATAAATTACTATTTCCCCTTGAGAGCATGAACTGTTGCCTTTCACATTTGTAAATAAAATCTTATCTCACTAAAGTAGTAGAACACTTTGAAAATGACGCCCTATATAGGTTTCAAGTATATACATTCAACTCCAATTTTGATTGATTTTACCAATTGTTGATAGTTACTGACACCTCCACTTTAAATTTTTCTTGCTTATATTTTACCTGCAAATAATAAGCCATTCTTATTGAATTTAAGTGCTTACTTACACACCATTAAATCTTTGAAAGAAAAGATCCCTGTGGTGAGATTTTTTTTAATAAAATGAAAAATTCTTTATAATATAAAATACCACCTCTTGGTTTGCAGTTTGGGATTTTGGTATTTTGGATTTTCAAAGCTGGATACTTATGTTTATTTAAAAGGGAAATTTGCCCTCTTGTTGTGTTTTAATAATTAATATGTAAAGAGAACGTNTGTACCACAATTTGCTTATATGATTTCATACTGGAAAATCAAATAAAATCAATTGAAAAAAATAAGCTGCTATAGACTTAGAAAGAATCCAATAAATTAACAGGAAATAATTTATCATAAAATAGTTATAAGAATTATTAGCTTTTATATAAAAAACAACCAGTCAAAAGCTTTCATGGAACAAGAGTCCACTTCCTAGAACACCAAAAACTTAAAATATGAGGCCACAAATTTAACAAGAAATATTCAAGACTAAATTTAAGAAAACTTTAAACATTCCCAAAAGACAGGAAGATGTAGATGAATGAAAAGACATGATCTTTAAAATCTATGCAATCTTATAAAAGAATGAGGAAGTTCACAAAATACTGATATTTAAAAAAGACTTTCAAGATGAAGTTTTAGGAGAATAAATCACTAAGAGTTGGAATATTTTTTAAATGCAATTGGTTTCTGCACAAAGAAGCTTGGAATGATAAACAAAAACTAATGACTAATTACTCAAAGGACTTGAAAGAGAACTGCACAGAGAAGGGGGTAGGGAGACTGCACAAAACACATTGTTATATTTTAAGTTTTGTATTTTGTGCATATTACCTC
>NW_007728285.1:482092-484538 GCF_000696425.1 Galeopterus variegatus | reverse complement strand
TATTTAAAAGGGAAATTTGCCCTCTTGTTGTGTTTTAATAATTAATATGTAAAGAGAACGTAACATTTTGGGGAAATCTGAAGAGCTTTCACAAATAAAGAAAGCAACGTGGAATTGCTTCTTCTCGAAACAAAAGTATTTCACGAGAATAATATGGTACAATATATTACCTTAAAGAAAACACGATAAATGGGATGAAATGCTAAGCTGGCAGCCACTACTTCCCATTTGAAATATAAAATTAAAATAATTTTCTTAATTGGAGTATTGATAAGTTGAAGTTTTTAAAAGAATGTTTTGACCGATACTTTGTGACTTAGAATTCAATTCTAAATTAACAAGGCCATTCTGGGACAGAAGGAAGAACACCTAGAACCCAACAGAAAACCGAGGTTCTAGTGTCAACTATGATGCTAACACACCTGCTGACCTTAACTAAATGTCTTAATTTCTTAAAGTCATAGATGTATGAATTACTATTTGTAAAGCTTGCTTTCTTAACAGGAAGACTTTTCATTTGAAATGAATTTAAATACATAGATAATCATTGAATTTATAGGCTCATCTGTAAAATCATGATATAATCAAAATAGCATAAGGGTTAAGTGGAAAGATTAAAAAGACCTTGAGAACTCACAAATGTAACTCAACAATAAAGTCCTTGCAGCAAAAATCTAATAAAATCGTACTATAACTATCTATGTACTTTATTCCTACCTACGTGAACTGCTTCACCATAAGGATGGTGTTTTCCCTATCCATATCTCTCCATACCTAGTATCATGTTTAACATGTTAAAAGTATAAATAAGTAAATTTGCTTTTATAGCTATTTAATAAAAACGAGGTGGTTTAATTAATAATTTTTTTTTATTCTATTGCCTAGTGATAGGCAAGAATCAATCAAGCATTATCAAATGGAAAATGAATCTGACTACTGCAATCCACATACATCAAACTATTTTGAAATATATAAATTGTTTTGGAGGATGCTCAACATCACCAGCTTGTCAGGGAAATGCAAATCAAAACCACAATGAGATTATCACCTCACACCTGCTAGGGTGGCTAGTCTCAAAAAGAGATAACAAGTGTTGAAAGAGATGTGGAGAAAAGGGAACTCTTATGCAGTGTCGATTGAAATGTAAATTAGTACAGCTGTTTTGGAAATACGGGGGCTCCTCAAAAAATTAAAAATAGAACTAGCATATGACCCAGCAATCTGTCCACTGGCCATAAACCCAAAGGAAATGAAATCAGCACCTCACGGAGATGTCTGCATTTCCATGTTCATTGCAGCTGTATTCACAATAGCCGAGACATGGAAACAACCTGAGCGAGTGTTGACAGATAAACAAAGAAATTGTTATAGGTGTGTGTATCTATATTCATATATATGTATATATGTGTGTATATATGTATATATATATACATGTATACGTATATATAATGTGTAAATAGTATGTATACATATATAAAATACATAAACACACAATAAAATATCATTCATCCTTTAAAAGGTGACACTGTTATTTGTGACAATATACATGGACCTGGAGGGCATTATGTGAAGTGAAATAAGCCAGACACAGAAAGGAAAACAGTGCAAGATCTCACTTACAGATAGAACCTAAAAAAAGTCAAATACATAGAAACAGAGTAAAACGATGGTTACCAGGGGCATGGGGGAGGGGGAGAGTAGGAGAATGGGGACATGTAGGTTATAGGCACAAAGTTAAAGTTATGTAGGATGAATAATTCTCAAGATCTAATGTACAACATGAGGATTATAGCTAATAATATAGTATGGTATACTGGAAATTTGCTGAGAGTAGATTTTAGGTGTTCATACCACACACACATACAAATACACGCACACACACACACATACAGAGGTAACCATGTGAGGTGAAGAATATGTTAATTTACTTCGTTGTAGTAATGATTTTGCTATGTATATGTATATCAAAACATCATGCTGTACACCTTGAATATAGACAGTAAAAAATAAAAATAAAATATTGTTTTGGTGGAAAGAATGACAGTATAGTATATTTGATATGTATACAAATTTTAATTTTATCCAAAGCTAAGTGGTTAAGTATGGCTACTTTTTCCAATGCTGTCACTTCTAGACTAAGTTAAAAATTATGAATTTTCTTTTAAATGTAAGAAAAATTCATTTTGTTCTGCATTCCCAAGTCACTATATATTGCTTCCATTAAGGCTTGTTAGGATTGCTGATTCTTAGTATTATGTTCTGAATGGGGTAGAATTTTCCAAACATATTAGATACTTATGAATATTTGTCTTCCTTTCAGGAAGAACGCAGAAAGGTGTGCACGGGATGCACAAATCCAGAGTGAATGTGAGTAATATTCTTAGCATCTCACTGCTATCATCAATGGGGGAAAAAAAAAAAAAAAAAAAAAAAAAAAAAAAAAACA
>NW_007728285.1:479350-480779 GCF_000696425.1 Galeopterus variegatus | reverse complement strand
TGTGAAATATATCTTATCCTATCATTCAAATCATTAAAGTTGATTACCTGACACAATGCCCATTTTGTACTTTGTAGGATCAATGCCCTTGTATGGTATTCCTGGTAGGATCACTACCCTTGTAAAATTCATGAGATGAATTTTATTTTGCCTAAAATAAATACCTCATATTTTAAACTTTACGAAAAGAGAGAAGAAAATTTAAAAGCAGGTAATAGTAAATTTAGCAGTCTGCTTAGCTAACGACCTTATACATCTGTCTCTGTTTTTACCATGTCCTTTTGATATTCTGATAAAAACGATGGACAAGTACATATAGTTAATAATCATAAAGAAATTTTGATAATTCTTATAACAATCTAAAATGTGAGCACAAAATATACTCTAAAATTCAAAAAAGGTAGATCTTCCTCACTGTGGACCCTGTAAGGTGTTCCTGTTGCCTTCCCAGAACAAATTCTCATAGGAAGCGGATTACTGCTGCAAATACTTCCCCAGGCCAGACTTTAAATAACTTGCCAGGGAGATATGTTCAATCCCTGGTCTGAGAGAATGTATGAGCCATTCTTTTAATACTGTGTACTACTGTGTCAGGACTCCCAAACATGAATCAGTGACTCATTTTTGTAGTACAGAAGATGGTAAAAAAANAAAAAAACAAAACAAACAACAACAACAAAAACATTACCTGCACTTAAACGAGATGTCAAAAAAAATTCATTTTTCTATACAACAACTATACTTCCTCATGGGAAAGAAAAAAAATAAAACAAAATAAGACGTGTGCTTTGGAATGCTCTTCACGATTTTTATGACTTTTATGATAATTACTATAATCTCAAAGCAAAATATTGACCTTGCAGCTGTAAGAATAGTAATTTCATGTTGGATAATCCATGCCAATATATGTCATTTTTAAAAAGCTATGTCCAAATTGTGTGTAGTCATATTTATCAAGCAGATCACCGAGTACTACATAGAAAGCTAATAATATTCATGAGAATATTATAATATCTTCTATTTTTCTTATAACATATTAGGTATACTTTAAAGTAAAAAAAGTCTGGAATATACAAATAATAGATTATAATATCCATGTCACGTATAAGCAGCTGGGAGTCCATATATAAAAGTACTATTATACTGGATTTTATGAGTAATATTTACGTATTTATATTACCAATTAAATTATATACCAGCAGTTAGAATTAACACAATATATCATGTGATATTAATTAGAAAAAATATATGGTAATTTTCACACAAATACTTAGTGATCTGTACTTTTTACAGAAGGAGATGAATACCGCTCTAAAAATGACAAGAATCTAAAACTTAAGCCCATAAAATTGTGGATGAAAGAAAACAATTGAAAGAAAATATGTTTTAAATATCTGCTATTTTCAACCTCAAAAAGGAAATGTGTGGC
>NW_007728285.1:473897-478457 GCF_000696425.1 Galeopterus variegatus | reverse complement strand
GTCCCAGCAAAATTAATAATAATAATAATGGTGATAGCCTTTTTGCTTCTGAAACTACAATAATATCTAAACACAGCATTTATTGTTGTTGCTATTCATTCCTTTTTAAATAGATCAGAAAAAACATAGTTATGTGAGCTCACACAGGAATACATTGTGCAAAGAGATTTCCATTTCATGGTGCTGCTTTTCAGGATGTTTCTAGCAATAGCTAATAACCAAATACCTTCAATTTCAAAAGCAATACAGTGTGCTTCTGAAATTTCCACTCCTCTAAAGGAGTCTCCTGAAATAGTCATAGCTGAGCCTTTTATATTTTGTATTCTTATACAAATTCCAAGCTTGCTTTTGGCTTCTAAGAAGAAAACCTCCATTTGTTCAAAATAATAAAGAAACAATTTGCTCTGGATTATTTAATATTTGTGTACATTGAGTAATCACGTATATTTTGCATTGCATTTTATTCTAGGTGTTTGTTTGGAACTGAGTGTAGTGTTCAAGACGTTGCTAAGGGAGTTTAAAAACCTACCTCAGTTGCTAACCATCTTTATGCTCTGGTTGTGGACGACTTTATGTTCTAAGGGATTTTTTTTTTAACACTCCCCAGTAGACTAAAATGCCCTATGGCATTCTTTATCAAGTAATTAAGACTCAGAGATGAATTTGATAACACAAACATGTTGTAGGAACTTTCATGTAGTAGTTTTAATGGTTGCAATATGAGTTCACATTATTATCAGTTCATGTCATCAAAACAATGATGCACGATACGTAGAATGCATATATAATACACGGGAAAAGAAAATATGATAATGCATAGCAGATAATCAAGATGTCATCTGGGTGAGCTATTTGCATGCAGATGGATAAAACCATAAGATTTTCTGTATAAAACTTGGAAGTTTTCAGCTGTGGCCTAATCACTGTGTCAGAATCAGGAAGAGCTCTTTGTGTTTCTACAGCTTGTTTCCCCTTTCTTTGATCCTTTGTAGAGATGGAGACTAAATGGGTAGTGTGTTCTTTTCAAAAAAAGCTTTTCATATTCCCAAAAGATGGTTATTGTGACCAAAAGCTTTCTCTCCCAATGACTAAAAATAGAGCACTCCACCCTTGCTCGAGTTCACAGAACCTGTTTTCATACTCTAGGGCCTTCGTGCCCCTCACCCCCACCTCACATTCTCCACTTCTTTCAAGTGAGACCCCAGCGGGCAGTGCTTTAATACGAGTCTAAACAATGTTAACCAGAGAAACAGGGTATTTCCGTGTCTGCCAGGTGACTCTTTTGGGGCTTCCCATTAACATTTACATAGAACAGAAAGTCTGGGTCGTTATTTCAAAGTGCTCAGTCCTTCTCTGTTGCTCTGCCATCAGCACTTTCCAGCAGTTCTAATTTTCTTCTTCCTCCTGCTGGTACTTCCATGTCAGCACTGGCTGGGGTGTGATTGGATTTCCTTTTCTTGGTCCTGGCTATGTCTTAAGAAACATGACAGCAAAAAATCTAAGATGTCAATGGATAAGAAACCCTGACATATTGAGTTTCAAAACATTCTTGAAAATATAAAGAGCTGGAAAAAATTGCTTTGTATGAAATTATTCTGGGAACTGTACATATTTATTTGGAAAAAAAACACATTGATAATTAGAATGGAAAATAAGATCCCTGTGAGGCATCCTGGAATAACAATAAAAAGTTAACAAACTATTTTCTAAATAGAGTAATTGAGGTTTATATGAGAGCTTTCTATTTGCTGAGCAGGGGTAGGAATCTGGGACGCTGTGGTAACTAAACATCCTTCCAGCAGGAGTCTCAGCTCTCCATTCTCTCTGTGAGATGACTGATCTGTGATTAGTAGTACTTTCAACAGGGCACCCAAACACTTCTGTTCCCACAAGAAATCGGTTTATATCAGTTAAGTCTGCAACAGTAATTAAGTCATTTAAGGGTTTTAGAAACCCATGAACAAAGAATGTGAAAGAAAATTCTCATAGAAACAATAATTCTTTATGTTGGAAGCTTTGGAAATCTTCATAAGTGCATCCTATGTATAAATAATTCTCAGGAATTAGGTTTAAAATAACATTAAAAGACTGGCAGAAAATAATAAAAATATAGGAGTTGGCATTAAAGAAAAAAATAAATAATGTTTTTCAAGTGTGACTTGGGGAACAAAAACAAGGCCAATATACACATAAATTTTTTATCTAGTACCATCTATATACTAACAACTTTGAAGTTTATGTTTCCATCATCTGCCTCCCCCTTGAAATTCACATGTAGTAGCTTAGTAGTCAGGCCAAATTAATAGGCTCAAAGGCCAATTCCTGTGTTCTGCTATCTTTCTTTTCCCTTCTTTTTCTTTTGTTAACTTCAGTTAATGCCTGCTCCTTGCTTCCAGATGCCAAAATTTGGTTTGCCTGTTTGGTGTGTGTGTGTGTGTGTGTGTGTGTGTGTGTGTGTGTGTGTGTGTGTGTGTGTGTGTGTGTGTGTGTGTGTGTGTAGAGAGAGAGAGAGAAAGAGAGAGAGAGAGATCCTACATATAAAGGTAGGTAGATAAAAACGCATGTATAAGTTTTAGGTTAAAAAGAAATGTTGATATTAGACATGTAAACATTTTTGTTATTCTATCTCTCAAGTATTTGTTTGCTTAACTAAGTTGGTCCTGATTACATTATATAAGAGACTGTACGTAGAGTGTTTCAGTTTGCAGACTGTAAATTCCTGAGGGCAAGAATCATTTCAGTCTCGTTCCCAATTGAATTTACAGCACATAGCAGAGGGCCAGCACATAGTAGGTACTCAATAAATATTTAGTAGTTGAATAAATGGATTATCTTCCAATTAGCTTATTCAGAGCATTCTATGTGTTATTTAGCTCTGTTACTTTTAAATGTTTCACATACGGCTTTACTACTCCAAATAAAAGTTTGAACACTCATCTATTTTAGGAAATCTTAAGTAGATAATATTGCCTCGATGGAAGATATTTCCACACTGATGTCTTACATAGTTCTATTTTTGATAGCATTTCAATAGGTACTCAATTAAGATTGCCAAATGTCTGCTTGATAAAAATAACTGTACATTTGCTGGCACCTAAAAAATCAAACTACGTTATTTAAAAGCACCTTGAAGCAAAGAGCTGCATTTACTGAGATTAATAAAAATTGTGAAGGGAAAGATCAATGCAGAGAGAACACCAGAATCTGGCTTATAACATGCCAAGTTTAAGGTAACTTGAAGACCTGCCAGACCTCCATATAGGATTCAAATGAATAGCTGAATTTCAAGGAGGAGGTAGAGAAGGGAGATATAAATTTGGAAATTGTCAGTGTTTGAATGGAACTAGGTAAAATCATCCACAAAGTGAATATAGGTGGAGAACATGTGAATACTCAGCCCTAATTATTCTAGTAATTGAAACCAGATCAAAGAGGAAGATCCTGCAAATAAAACTAGGAGAGGCTGATGAGTCAGGAAAAGAACTGGGGTCTCAGAAGACAAAGAAGAAAAATTGCTTAAAGAAAAAGAGAGCTATAACTGTGAAATTAGGCTGAGAAGGAAAAAAATAATAGAGAACCAACCATTATATTTGGAAATGTGGTCACTGATGATCCAAATAAAGGAGGGTTTTGCAGAATTTCTGGGGATAGCACCTGACTGCAGTAGGCTCAAGAAATAATGTGACAAAATGTAAAACGAGAGAGCAAGAATTGGCAGCTTCTCCAAAGGGTTTTGCAGCAGAGAGAAACAGAAACGCTCAGTAGTTGAAGAGAGATGTGGGTCAAAGAAAAGTTTTTTTAAGGTGGAAGGAAACCCCAAAAAACATGTTTTTATGCTGTTGAGAATGATTCATTAGGTGAAATTTGATGATGCTAAGGAAACAGAAAAATGAAAGATCTTAATCCTTGAGTGGGTGAGAGAGGTTGGAATACAGGCTTTGCATGAGTATCTTCTCAAAAGCAGAAGAGTAGCCAGATGTTCAAAAGTACTAGTGACTTCTTGTGTTTCTTATAAGATCATAGGGTAGGTTCTTTTAAGTTAATTAAAACATAGAATCCATGTATAAAAGCTAATAAAATATGAATTTCCCACAGCTATCACAGTAAAAAAAGAAGATATTCATAAGTACTTATCTTATTTTCTGAAGTCCTAAGGTGATATTAACCTAATCTTTTGAAGGTTCAGCAGGAGTTTTGATTTTCATCATTTCAATATGCTGCGTTCTAGGCACGTACTGCAGGGCAAATGCATGACAGCTCACTTCCACTGCTCAGATTCTGGACCACATGCTCGCGAGCACAGCTGCTGCCACTTTCACATTTTAACTGCCCTCATAATGACCAGAGAACAGGAGAAATTGGATGATATCTTTATCACCCCTTTTCTTCTCCACATTTCAAAGCATTTGCAAGTACTTGGATAGATTCCCAGAACACTGAGCATGGTTGCTGTGTAGAATGAGAAAGGGATGGGGGGGGGGGGGGGGGGGAAAGAAAGAGAGAGAGAGAGAAGAAAATTTTCTTTGGAGGAAACTCAGAACAATTGTGAAGATAGTCAAT
>NW_007728285.1:466276-472967 GCF_000696425.1 Galeopterus variegatus | reverse complement strand
GCACTTGAACGAGCTGCCTATATAACATTCTCCTACCTATCGTGCTTGGTATTTTTCATCTTCATTCATAGCAAAGAGTATCTTAATTTATAGCTTCACTAGAAGTAGTTTGGAAAGGGGCAAATATCCATGAGGATATATCCCATCATAAAATTAATCTGTTCTTTCATTTGTTCATTAATTATTCAATACATTGTGAAGATAGTCAATTGCTTAAAAGACAAATTAGCCTCAATACAAATATTTGAGGCAACATAGAAAGGCATTGGAAGATGCAAACATATTCAAAGTCAGTTTATAGACTTGGGAATATGAAGTAGTTGAGTTAGGTGGGGCTATTTGAAGAATACCAGGACTGAGAATAAAGGAAGTGAATGGATGGGAGGACTGCTGGTTTTCTTGATTTCTGTGCACACCTCTCTATGTCCAGAAATAAGAATGGCGATGGGAAATGTCTCACTTCAGCAAAGCTTCCCTGTGACTGATTCAGGAATGATATTCCTCATTCAGGAAAGCTTTAGACTTTTATTTCTTGGTTTAAAGTCCCAGCCCAAGATGCTAATGAATGAACACAGTGGAGGCTGCACAAATGGTGGTTCACACTGAGACCTCACTGCTGTGACTTGGTGTTGGTCACTGTAGGCTTTGGATTGGCCTGGATGAGAAAGCATCACACACCTTAGAGTAGGTCTGTGCTTTCTAAACTCTAACTACAAATTACAGACATCTGCAGTAGTTCTAAGGCTAGAATTAGTCCTTCCCCATTTAGCCTCCCTACAGCGCAGGGCCCACACCACACCCTTGTCGTGGTTAGAGGACACCCTGTGCACATCTCCACTCTTTGGGATCAGCATCCCTTCCTTTTGCCGCATAACAGACTTACCCTTGTTCAGGCACTTGAACGAGCTGCCTATATAACATTTTCCTACCTGTTGTGCTTGGTATTTTTCATCTTCATTCATAGCAAAGAGTATCTTAATTTATAGCTTCACTAGAAGTAGTTTGGAAAGGGGCAAATATCCATCAGGATATATCCCATCATAAAATTAATCTGTTCTTTCATTTGTTCATTAATTATTCAATACATTTTTATTTAATACTCTGATAAGCATGAGGAATAAAACTGAACAAAAATTAACCCATCCCTGCCCTCAAGGAGCTTCTCAGCTCCTGGGGACAGCGGCGTAGTCAACAGCAGCCTGCGTGGTTGTCTGCTACCTTTGGGCAGCAATACTGGCTTCTGCTGTGAGCTCTGTTTGGGGGGATTAAAAAATCTCCATAGTGCATTTTTCTTATTATGTAAGCTGTGGACTTCATCATGTCACATGGGCTTCAGGACTGTATTTTTATTCTAAGCCTCTCTTCTAATATTTTTTTAAAGGGACCAAAATAGAAATAACAACAAGAACAATCCCAGCAACAAAAGCAACATTAACAATAGTGTCAATGACACTGGGAGGAAGAGGAAGGCGAAGACTGAAGCCTGGAGGGAAACGCCCCTGCGTGCCTGCCCAGCGCCTCACACTTCACGTCTCTATTGCTAGTCCTCACAACAATCCCACATCCTTATCTTCCTTTCACAGATGATGAGGGTCAGATTCAAAGACTTTGAATATGTGTCCAGGAACCACGGTGCAAAAATGGTAAATAGCAGAACACAGACACCAACTCATTCTCCTCTAGCACACTGCCTCCGGTACGACTGAAAGACCCTTTTCTAGATTCTAGACATCTGAATGCTAAATTATGACAACTAAAGAGTTACTGTATTAAAATTCCTGGTGGTTTTCCTGAGATTCGCATTCTGGGCATATAGAACCCAAGCCTTTATTCTCACTTTTAAATACCTAATAGCAAGTACTTACAAGGGCTTCATTTTACCATCTATTAATTTTTTAATAACTTTGCCAAATTTCAGTCTTAAATACTGTTGGATTTTTTTCGTACTAATGTAAAGTGACCTGTTAGAGCTACACAGTTCTTCTGACCACCCTGGACAGCAGAAAACAGTAAACCAGGCCTGCTGGGAATCACAGGCACCTCTGGGCGGCTGCACATCTGCCCCCGTCTGTTCATGCTCTGACTCAGCAGACTCCCCTTGTCGTTTACTCTGTTTTTAGCCTTTGGCATGATAAAAACCGAACAGCCATTTTACAGCTCTAATTGTGTCCAAATCCTCCAGGATGTAGTAACTCCAAGCAGCAAATGAGCTTGGATCTTCTTTGCAGGCCAGCTGATGTCCACTCATTCATCTAGCAAACATTTATAGGGGCCCTAAAACTTTCTAAGCCTGCTAGGAGGTGGAGGAGGAAGGGGAGCTGGCAAGGGCACAGAGGGGTTAAGTTGCTTTTCTGCCCCAACCTCTAGGTTTATGCTCCTCTTTTTCCAATTTCCACCGAGTTTCTTTGAAAACCAATAAGATAGGTCATGCTCCAAACAATAGATGACTAGAAAAAAGACTGAGGTTGGTATTTAAAGTTCAGATATTAAGGCAAATTCATTCATTTCTTCATTCTTTCATTCATTTGTTCACTCAATGCCTCCCAGGTAAAATTGTTGTAAAAAGCAAAATAAGATTTGAATACATATTCCACGAAGGTATGATCCAAATAATTCACATAATGAACCCTAGTGTTTGAAAAACAACAACACTATGCAGAAGGAAAAATACTCATAAATGACTAGGGATGTCTGCCTGAAAGCAAGCACAAATTAGTTGTGCAGTTAACCCTAACTCCAAGCAAAGCCCTATACCCTAGCAGGTTATGGTAAACCATGCTGGAATTAACCATTTCCGGAAAGGAAGAAAAGAAAGATAGAGGAAAGGAAGGTCAGGGGAAAGAGAAGAAATTAATATATACTAGAATCTGTTATGTGACCATCACTTTCAGATGTATTTACTGGTGTGGTCCTATCAAGAGAACAGCCAGATATGTGTAGTACATTCCCCTTTCAAACAGATGAAGATGCATGGAATAACTTAGTGATGATTTCAACACAGGCTTGGACAGTATTTCCATCCAGCACTCTACTTTGCATTTTTACTGCATTTGGATATGCATTTATTTGTTTCATTAGCTATCTATTTTCCTTTCTGGCAATCTATGACTAAACAAAAGAAATATGTAAGAATTTATGGGCTTAAAACTGGAAAACAAACAAACAAAAAACCTTAATGACGTTGCTACAATGTCATGGGAGACATTTTTATTTTATGATCTCTAATCATCTCAGGAAAGTCTGTTTATTTCTGCTTCACCTGAGTTCAAGGTGACTTGTAAAATTGACCTGGATTGCTTTTTGAATTTTGGAAAACACAAGGAGAGGTTTTATAATAGTCAGCAGAAGTCTGTAGGAAGTTAGAATTCAGGCCCTTATGCATGTGAGGTAAATATTTCCTTACCAATGTGAGGAATCTGTCTTCCTTCAAAATTATCTTGAAGAATATTTTAATAGATTTTGAGAAAATGAGATGACAAGTTATTTTTATCTGCACTGCTGATAAATATCACTATATTTTTTTTCATTTACAAGAAAATTTTTGTTTTTATTTACATTTATAAGCTATGTTAAAATATGATAGTGCTTATATTGAGAATTTTAAATATGTTTACCTGGAAAATTCCACTGTGTACTTTAAGGATGCGTTTTGATTTTCTAACTTTCAAGGAGTTTATTAAATTCTTTTAAAAACTGTGGTATATTGGACAGTACTAACAAAAGCAAAGTATTGTTTACAAATGCCAATTTCACAGTATAACTTATTTTACAGTTGTATATTTGCAGTTCACTCCAAGTGGTCTATGCATCTCTGTGTGATTTTTCTTTTGTTTAATTTTAGTGAGGTCCTGAAAGTAAGAGATGAAGAGATAAAGTTTAATAGGGGTTCTCAGGCTATAAAGTTCCTCATGTGGTTAGAAGCTCTAATGCTATTTGATTTCTAGAAAACAAGAACCTTTGATAATTTGGGAAGGTATTTGGAAGAGAAGTGTAAACAGATGCTGAACATGAAAATACATTTTGCTTACCAAAATACTACTATGTTATATGAAAAGTTATCATTTATGCATTGGAAATATTTTTCTTTTTTCTTTTTTTAATAACGATTCTCAGCTCTGACCCATTTGAGATGAGTGGACGATCCAAGTAAAAGAGCGTCTATTGCTTTTAAAGGCAAAGACTATTGGTTACCTGTTCTTGAAATTGTCCTCGTGTCTTCTCCACCCTTATTTGTAAGAACTCTCTCAAGAACCAAGATATTACAGCACTGGCTCTGTAGGCTGAACTCTTGCTTGCTGAAGATTATGTGCTGGTTCGTTTACCCCAGCCAATAGTGGCCCCAGCATTTCCTCCTCCAAGGAGGTCTGGCCTTAGCAAACCACTTGTTATGCCCCAGGATTCTATGAAAGCTGCCATTTGGATGATATAAGATGTTGTGAGGGAGTGCTTGAGGTGTTTGAAATGGTACCAAAATTGATGGAGAACAAGTTAGTCCAGCCATGGCAAATTGCTCCTCCTTAAAATTTGGAAAAGCGTGGGAGGAAAGTTTCCACAGGGAGGAGCAAGGGGTTTTTTGGAGCTAGTATTCAGGCCCTTTTTATACATTGAGGTGAATACTCCCTCACTAATGAGGAACTGCTCCTTCCCTTTCAGAACATTTATTGCTAAT
The DNA here is from genome assembly GCF_000696425.1 of Galeopterus variegatus. Lineage (NCBI taxonomy): Eukaryota > Metazoa > Chordata > Mammalia > Dermoptera > Cynocephalidae > Galeopterus > Galeopterus variegatus. The sequence goes on along the minus strand of NW_007728285.1, from coordinate 468,298 downwards.
GCTAAGTGACAAAGAATACTTCAGTTATCTTAGCACTGAAAAAGGCTAAGGTTTTCACACTCAGGTTAAATTGGCTTTTTAAATTGCTTACCAAATTCCAGCTACTGAGTTACCAAGCCAGGATTCAAGCCTGCATTCTCTGTTGCCAAGGCAATTGTCTTTCTATCACCAATTTATCTGCTCCAAAGAAACTCCTCTCTTCAGCAAGGGAGAGTCTCATTAGGTAGATCTGCAAGTTTTGTAGGAAGATAGATTTCCTTTGAAATGTTGAAATTTCTGAAACATTTTAATTTAACTTAGATTAAAGGTGAGGGATAATGTTATCCTTTATTTTTTTTTTTCAGTGTATCTTCCCTAGGAGCTCACAATATAGCCAAGAAAAGAAGTAAAGCCCTTACTAAGTATAATAATAATAACAGTAATGAAGGCAATAGTGACGGCGATGGGACTAACAGTAGCTTTCAGTGTATCTTCCCTAGGAGCTCACATATAGCCAAGAAAAGAAGTAAAGCCCTTATTAAGTATAATAATAATAACAGTAATGAAGGCAATAGTGACGGCGATGGGACTAACAGTAGCTGTCAGGTACTGACCAGGCTCTTAGTCGAACACTTGACATCCTCTTGCTTTTATCCTCATAATATCCCGAAAAGATAGAGACCGTTGACTCCCTATTCTTCAGTGGAGAATTTGAACTTCAGAGTTATTTGTCCATGGTTGCATACCTCCTAAGCAGTCGTGCCAGAATCAGAACACAGGTCTTTCAGACTCTAGAGCTCACTCGATAAATGCTGTGCACTCCTGCTTCACCAGGCATTTAATGATGAGCAGGTAATAAATAGTCACATGTTTAGACATAAAAGTGTTGCACCGTTTCATGTTTTCTTGAATGGGTTTTATAATTTAGGTTTCTAATATTATTATAAAGCTGTCTGAGCCACTCAGGGTATCTATAGATGTTTTTATTTCCCCATGTCAGCTTTCTTGACGATGCCTTTTTTGTTGTTTTTGTTTGTTTTTGTTTTGGCGGCTAGCCAGTATGGAGATCCAAATCCTTGACCTTTTTTTTACAAGGCTTTGCTCTAACCAACTGAGCTAACCCGCCAATCAGATGATGCCAACTTTTCTCTGGAAAGCTTTGCTGGAGTAGAGTTATGAGGTGTTCCTCTACTGTATTAAGTCATTCTGTTGTCTTGATGCTTTCAAATCTTGACTCCTGCCCTATGCTTAGTTCTTTGTGCTGGATAGAGAAAAAAGGCTGTGAATAACAAAGAAAACAGAAATAAAATCTCTCATGCTTTTTTATTTTCTTCAGGTCACAGCATACTCTGTTTTGCATCAAGGAAGATATAGGTGGTTATTCTTCAGGTTATTCAGATAATTAGGAGATATTCAGATAATTAGGAGATCATAAATAGGAGTTACCCGGAATGGATTCCAAGACAAGGAGAGCATTGATTTAAAAATCCCAGAAGAAATATCCTGCACAGGGAGAACTGGCAGGTCCATCAGATGGAGAAATATAAGAAAACTTGAGAGGTCAGAACTCAGATATTCAGGAACAGGCAGTGAGGGCTGTAGAGAAACATCTGGAAAGGCGAATAGACAGTTAAAAGCCTAGGAAAATGGGTTTGCACATATTGTGCTGAGACTGGAGATGAGGGTGAAGAGGTGAGACCTAATGTTCAAAGGAAATAATTCATGAGCAGTGTCTGAGAAAACAAATCACATGATCAAAAGAGTTTAGGAAAAAAAAAAATACTGTTTTAAATAGCATAGTGCAGACTCTGGAGCAGGCTGCTGAGTGTGCGTCCCACTGTGACAGTGTTTGTACAGGTGACCCGTGGGCAAGCTCCTTCACTTCTCCACCCCAGGCTTCTCAGGTGAGGATTTAGGAAAATAGTTCCTACCCAGAACAGAGCTGGCGTGTAAGTGTTCAGTCAACGTTAGCTGCTGCCATCATCGTCCTCTTTGTCACTATTCCAGTCCCCGGTCATAGCGAACCATACCATCATTCACTGT
>NW_007728285.1:455917-465203 GCF_000696425.1 Galeopterus variegatus | reverse complement strand
ATAAAAAAGCCAGAGAAGAAGTAGAAACAAACGATTCCTTAGACATTTGTAGTGTGCAAAGGGATGGGCTGCACATGGTAGAAGTGGGAGGAAGAGTCAAATATTACAAACCAACAGAAAGAAAGCTAATCCTGTATGACTAAGAAACTGACAGCAAAACTGGTTTGAGGGACATGTGAGGAATTAGATTTTGACATGTTGATTTTCAGACCAGAGCCTGAAATGAACTAATTGAGGTGTCTATTTCCTTAATTGTGTAATTTGGAGAATATGAGAGAATAAGAAAGATGATAATATAAAGAGAGAGCGAGGGTCACATGCCAAAAACAGGTATGATTCTTAGAACAGTAAAGATATACAAAGCTTTGGGTGCCCAAACACAAAACTAAGCATAACGTAAGATTAGTTTAAATCTTGTTGTTCAACAGACTTTCAGATAGTCTGGTTTTTTAAAAGAAAAGTGGCCTGACAAACAGAAAATTATATATACATATATTTTTTAAAAATATATAGTTACATTTCTCAAAAGTATTTTTTTATTTGACTGTCATGTTTTGGCAAGGTGTGAGCCGGCAGCCAGGAGAGGGTCGAAATGTGTCTAGCATGTTACGGGAGCCAGTGCTGGAGCGTCCCTTCCTGCCCCCCCCTCCCCAAACTTGTCCAGTTCATCTCTCTGAAATCTTTTTATCTCACCTACCACCATGACCTCCTTTGTGGTCTTTCTCTTTCTGGCTCCTGCACACCTTCCATGCTCTTCCCGGGGTGATCTTTCTGAAACTCAGATTTGGGCAGGTGTTTCTCTGCCCTCTTTGTTTAATAGTTCTTTGTGACCACTTAAATTCAAAATCCAGACCTAGGGCAACATTCGTCTGGCTGGACTCCTGCCCAGGCATCTTCCTTTTCAGTACTGTGTGTCAACATTCTGCAAGTGGAACACCATGTCTCCAAGAACCGTCCCTGGCCATCCCAAGCAGAATCTGATGATCGTTCTTTCTTCCCCTCTGCATTTTACATACATCGCCATCAAAATGATCTCATTACATTAAACAGTATAATTGTATAACTACAGCATGAGCAAATATAGGTATGTTATGTTACTGTGTTCACCTCAGGAACTAGTGAAATCTTAAGATCTTTGGGCACTACTGTAGCAATAATGATAATAATAATAAATTATATTTTGAAGGTATTTGTTATAGTGTATTAAATTTTACCTTTACTAATACAGATAANAATAATAACAAATTATATTTTGAAGGTATTTGTTATAGTGTATTAAATTTTACCTTTACTAATACAGATAAGAAATTATTTTAATAAGTACCCAGCAGCAATTTAAAAAAAAAACATATACATTAGGTTAAAGTAGAACAAAATGAAACAGGATATAAGCTATCAGAGTCCATCTCATATACCTATGGCTGGTATTATTTTGTGAAGCTTTTATTTTTACGAATGTCTGTGTGCTAGGGTTTGAATGTGGGAGTGTTGAAAGGTGGGGCCTTTCAAAGGTGATTGGATTGTGAGAACTGTGCTGTCATAAATGGATTAATCTGTGATGGGTGAATGGGCTATCATGGGTGTGGACTGGGGGTTTTATAAGGAGAGCAAGTGAGTGTGTTGACACATGCTCTTGCTGAGAACTCATGATGTGATGTCCTGCACTGCCTCGGGACTCTGCAGAGAGGAAGGCCCTCACCAGATGTGTCCCTTGACCTTGTATATCCCAGACTCCAAAATTGTGATAAGTAAATTCCATTTCTTTATAAATTACCCAGTTTCAGGTATACAGTTATCAGCAGCAGAAAATGGATTAATAACTCTGTGTGTGTGTGTGTGTGTGTAGAATATGTTTGTGTGTGTGAGAAAGTGAGGTATGCTGTGTTATGTGGAGTAAGATGTATTTACACATATACATAATATATAATATATATTTTATATACGTATACATGAATGCATATTGTCATCAGTTTTCAAAGGTACTATATAAATGTATAACAATAAATTTTATAAAGAATTTCCAAAAATAATGATACAAAAGTGACTATTTAGAATGTTGGAATTAATTGGAAAATATTAAAAATTTTAAGAAAAGCAGAAAAATATCAAAAACATAAAGCGCAGAAAAATCATTTTTTTAATTAATTAACACCCTGGTGCACCTTTACAATTCTCTTTTTCTTAATTTTTGTCTGCATATTCTTTGGTTGTCTCTTCATATGACAACTTTTTTTTAAAAAAATAGAAAGGTATCTAGTCTTTCCTCCCTATCATGCTAGATTAAATTTTTTTAAATAATTTTTAATAGAAAATTTTGATCAGCTACACAGCTAGTTATTGTTTATGTTTGTAAATGTTTTGTATGGTCAAATTTGGGAAACCCTTTAACAGGTTACTTTAGAGAATTTCAAACTTACTTGTGGAACGTTTAATAATAAGTCCTCTTTGAATTAACACTTATTAATCACCTTTTGGCTAATTGTTATTGTAGCTGTGTACCTTAGGTCTTATGTTATTTTCATTGGTATTATTTTGCATTAAATCAGTAAGAAGTTAAAATCTTCTAATATTCTGTTCTTCTATACTGTTCTTCATTAATTGAGTTATCAAGCAATGAAATTCATTACTTCCATTCAAAATGTATCTCTTCCTCTTAAGTAATAACTGATTTTATATGGTCTAAGTTTTTTATATTATTTGTTATCTGTAATTATATATATGACCATGGTGTTCTAACACTGCACTCTAACCAACTAAGCTAACCAGCCAGCCACTTTAATTATACTTTTTTGTTGTCTTTATGTTAGAATAATCTTTATTATGCTTAATTATATCATGGCACTTCAAAAAGTTTATGGAAAGATGCATATTATCTTTTGATTCTATCTTGCCAAGAACCTTCTGAAATACCCTTGTACTTGATTTTTCTGTTATGTAATAAATGTATTTAAGTTTCAAGTTGAGAAAGGTAGTGTCCTTCACAAACACCCAAACCAGAAGACAGTAATTTCTCACTGGCTTTACTGAAATGTTCTAAATCCTCTTCCCAAATTTCAGATAAAATGGCATATTTGAGTTTTATTATATGCACTATTTTTCATATTTGAGAAACTACCTGATAAGTGAAATTCCGATCTTTGAATTATACTGCACATTCCATGCCAATTTTGAGAGCTTATAATACTGGGTACTGATTTTATTTTGTGTGAATGAAAGACTTGGTGTGCCTTAAGGGGATTTTAGCTAATAACACTGTGTTGTACATTTGAAGAGAATCTTGAATGTTGTAACCACAAAGAAATGATGAATGTTTAGGTGGTAAATATGCTAACTATACTCCTTAGATCATTGTACAACACATACACATATTGAAACAACAAATTGTACCTCATAAACATTTCTAATGAAAAAACAAAATAAAAACTTTTAAAAAATTACTTAATCTTTTGTGATATTGAAATGTAAGCATGGTTAACTCTGGAGTTTACTTTGAAAATGGTGTGAACAGTATACTGTTTTAGTCTGTTGGAGCTTCAGACCTATTTAGTCTTTTTCCTTGCGTTTTAAAATCTAGTGAATAACTAAGCAATTTGCATTTTACTTGGATACAAAAATTAAATTCATCATTTCCATTGACTGTCACTTCCTCCTTCTTATTCAGCTCGGCCGCCCCAGTCATCTCTTCCATGAGAAAACACACGATCCCTGCTTACAGCCCCTCATTACCTCTAGTATATGATCACTGGTATATAAGTAGTTGGTCTCCTACGGTAGATACAGCCATAGAATACTTCCATGATATGTGAAGAATCAAAATGTTGCATAGTAATTTCATAGGCAGCAGAACCCATTTTCAATTAAAACACTTACACTTAATTTACTCTGAGTGATACCAGAATGAGATTTCTTTCACACAGGGAAAAGTGAGACGACATGAACTAGCTTGAAAAGGAATATCTGAATCCTTCACATATTGTTAGGTTACTGTAGTAAGCTCAATTTCAAGAGAAGAACAGGCATTACTTGGTTTACATCCATGCACTCAAAGAACAATAACTTCATAGCAACCAAACCGTTTTATAAGCACAAGATGGGAACAATCTGGCTTAAGTATAAGTTGGCAAAAGGTTTAGAGTTTTTAACTAAAAAGTTAAACAAAACAAAAACTCGATATAAGCTAATGTTGAGATGTAGCTATCAAAAAAAAAAAGTATTTCCATCCAAGGTTTTATCACAGAAATACAGTATTAGAATGAGAAAGTAATAGCCTCACTCTACTTTGTCTTGGTTATTTTATTTCTGAAGTATTGAATGAGATTCTGGGATATAGACTTGGTGGAATGTGTTTAGTGGAAAGCAGGATGGTAAATGACAGAAATATACACGCTGTCTCCAATTATGTGCAAGAAATTCATGTGAGAAAGATATTTTGACTCATTTTTATTAGGATCTCAGACAGCAAAACAAGCACCAAATGATAAAATGAGTGAGAGATATGTCAATAATGAATATGAAGTGCTCTCCAGCTGTTCAAGGAGAGACCGAGAGCCTACTTAAGAATTATACCTGTTCTGGTAGGAAAATGCTCCACGTGTAGGTGTAGAGTGCTCTACTGGGAATTTCAGATGGGTCCTTACACAAGATGAACTTTAAAGAACTCCCCACCCTGAGGCATCATATTTCCACTCCCCCAGAGAGCTAAAGCTCCTCACTGTAAATGAAGTTTCAAAATAAATATGATAAAAACTTAATAACGTTTATTAAACGCACCCCAACTTATTATCATTTCTTATAATAAAATAATTAAACACAAATAAACTAAACATAAAGAAATGTACAGAAAATAAATTACTAGGACTCAGTAGCCTATTAAATGGCTTAAACAATTATGTCATTAATGCCTATGATTTGAAGATTAAAATGTTACATTCCTCACCACTTCTATCCCATTATCTTCCTCCTCTTCCCAGAGATACCTCACTGTCCCACTCTGTGTATTGCTCTTCTTCAAGTGCACTAGACATTGATTAATTATCAGAAGGCAACTCTTAACAGAAGACTCAGCGATGTACACACACTTCATCTTTCATTAGTTAGGCTTAGAGATTAGCATCATTGTGGAATTTCACTATACCATAATGAATATCATTGCATTTCAAAAACATGAAATGGTCTCTCAGACCTTACTATTTCTATGCTATTCTAATTTGGCATGTTGAAAATAAACTATCGTTTATACCACAAGATTGTTTAAACAATAAATGACCAGGATATAAAAGTATGTTATTATTTTTCACTGTTGAAAAATGTAATCTTTTATGTCTATCATAAAGATACACATGTAGTATTAGAGATGTAGTAGAACTTGTTAAGTATGGTCAAAACAAGAATAAATAAATCCTTTGAATAATAAGAATACATTTGTCTCAAGAACTGGACTATAGGACCTTCAAGGAAAAATATGATTACAAGAACATATATCTATTTTTAGTTCAGCACACATAAATACTTACATACACATAGAAAATATTTTATTCTAATAGAAAATCTAGAGTGAGTGTAGAGAGATGTTTTGTTTTTATTTAGTCATTATTATTTGTAAGTTGAAATTCTTATGAAACTGTTGCTTTTATAGGGGAAATCGAAGTAAAAATGATATATTAAAATGGAATTTTCTTTAGTGTAGACAGTCAGGTAGGCTTTATTAAAGATGCAACTGTGAAAATGGCATATGGCAGGAAGAAAAACAAATGAATGATCCATTAAATGACATCTCACCAATGCCAAATTTTAAAAATCACAAAAAATTTTCCTGTAGAGCATTTTGATATAGTGAATTTCAGATATAATTCTAATTTAATGGTATGTTTTTTATATAAAGGGATATGTGTCTACCAGAATTGAAGTAAATCTGAAAATATATTATAAAATATGTAAATGACACTAGAAACTATATTGTCATTGTCTAGAGCTAAAGGAGAAAGGCTTATTTTGCCAACCACATGCTACCTCATGTTTGGAGGTTTACAGCCACTTTCCAAGTATTTTTGTTCAGTATTTTATTACACTAATTACTGTATTAACATCGACTGTAGTTTGAGTCAGTGTATGGTATCTCTAAAATCTGCGATAGTAGTACTGAAAATAAAGCACCAAGAAAAATAGTGAAACTTATAATAGAGTACATCACATTCTTATAGATGTAATCTATTTTAAACAGTATGTGAAGAGTTTGTGAAAGACCCAAATCTCAGGCAAGGAACATACTCAGGACAGTATATTTCTATTACAATGCTGAACACTGTGTGCAAAAATCAAATAAGCCAACAATAAAAGTGCACAGAATGTAAATTATTATCATGAAACTAAGTAAACCGTATTTGCAAAGCAAGAATGTGTATATCTCCCAGAAACAGCAAGAATGGAGCTGCTTCTGACCCAGTCAGAAGGACAGAGGCATCAGGAGCTCCTAATCCGCTTGCTCTGATCCCATCTTTCCAAATAGTTAGCTACTGCAGAGAGGGCTGTTTTAATCACTGAGCCATTCTCCTGGATAGTTATATGTTACTTGCATTTTATAAATTGTCATTCTAATTTATACATTAATCATTTGTGAGTCTAGTTAATATGAGTTGCAGCTTTCCTGGCCTAACCAAATATTATTGTATAAATGAAATTTTCTCTGGACTGAACTTTTAACACAAACCTTGAAAATGTGCATAGTACACGTGGATAAAACAGGTCCTAGGGCCCTGGGTGCCTCACATGATATTGCAGCCACTTTATCTCAAACAAAGTGCGGGAGCGCTGGTGCCTTTCCCTGTCTATCCCCGCTCGCTCGTGTTCCACCTGCTCAAACATTCCATTCACTTCTCTGTGTATCTAGCCAGTTCGATTAAAGACAGGTGTTCATAAGTCACAGGCTTTACGATCTTTTCCTGCCCGTACGTGATTCCATGGAGAGTGCACGTGTTAAAGACAGATTTGAAGCCTGGATCCACAGCAGGTAGGAACGTGTGAGCCCTGTTTTCCTGAAGGGGCTTTTGTGATGATGCAATGAGACAGTTGCCTACTACAGGGACAGGGACGGGACGACACTTGGTGAAGCCGGGGTCCCTGCATTCCCATCACAGAACCTTGCAGCACTTTTCGCGCCCTCCCAGGACGCACACCCAGGGCCGTGTCCTTCGCCTTGTCACGTCTGCTCTCCTTCCGTCTGTTCTCCTTGGCTTATTTATTTGGTAGCTGTACTGCAAATACTTGACTCCCACTTATAACTTAGTCCCACTGCAAGTATTTCAGGGGGGTCTCCCTCAACATTTCTGTTCAGTTCTAAACGTCACAAGGCACAGCTTCTTGGCTCTGGGCCTGCTCCACAGTCCAAAAAATGCTCTTTATGAGGCAGGCATTGTATTTCCTTTGCATAGGTTTTTGTGTGTGTGTGAAGATAATACATAAATTTTTTATCGATATTCAGAGCAGCTAGGTCAGTGATTTTTAATACCAGCAAAACAATAACATTAACCTCTTGAGTTGGTGGTAGCAAAAACAAGCCACTTTGGACAAGAGCACTTATAACAATAATTCTCAATTTTAAAAAATGAAGAGTCTTTTGACATTGTCAGATATTATTTCACATAATACTTTTCTCCAGTCATGTTTTAATAATAATTATTATGCTAATTCATATATGAAGGTAGAATTTTTAACTGAAATCTTGTAGAATTTTTTCATTGGCTATCTTCCATGGAGTAAAGAAAGAATACAAAACACATTTAAGAAAATACTTTTCCCTAATTTAATATTCTTAGATATTAAAGTTGAACTGAATTTATAAATTAAATTAAAATTTGAAAAAAAACTGTCCTTCAGTTATTTCAAATCAGATATATTTAAAATATGTGATTATTTCAAATATCAACCTTTTATAGTAATCTATTCTTAGATTGAACTAACACATTAATAACACTCATATATATAAACAGAACCTATTTTTGATAAATAAAATCCTGAGAAAAACATAAAAATTTCATATCAAAAGCAAACTCAAATCCATACTTTTAAAATCAGATATATCTATGTAGATAACTTCAAATCAATGAGGCTTTAATTTAGTATACATACAAAATAACCAGTATTTAGTTTTCAGAAATTTTAGGTTCCTAGACAGAATTGGGGTTTTTTTTCCGCCTCTGGTAAGAAAAATAAAGGCTTTTTTTTTTTTTTAATGTTCATAACACTAAAGCCTAATGAATTTCACTCTGTTTTCATTTCTAAAAGATAGAAATGCTATGCAATTCTGTTACAAATGAATAAAAAAGCAGTATGTATGCTTTAACAAATATTAAATATAAATATATAGATCTCAAAGTATAAATATTTATAGTAGTAAAAGAACACTACTAGCTACCGTTTACTACTGTGGTATTATATATTCCTTCTTAGGATGTCTTAACATTGTTTAAAAACACATTCATGCCTTCATTTGGTCGTTCGAATACCTGTTCACTTATTGAAATGAAGTAGGCACTTCCTAGGCGCTAGAAAAAGGAAGGCAGGCAGGAAGGAAGGGAGGGAGAAAAGAACCACAGAGTTATGCTTTCATAATTCTTAGCTACTGAGGACTAACATTATTATAGCACACTTCAAGGGAGTTAACCCTTGAACATATTTAAATGTATATTAAAATGCATTTTAAAATTCCTACTGTAGGTAGAGTGAGATATTAAGTACAATGAGGGGTGGAGAAAATGCAAAGAAAATTAAAAACCTGTTGCATTGAGGGGCTTTTGAGCTGCCCCCAGCTTGTCAAATGCTCAGCCTCGTGTGTCTGTGTGGCCAAGTCAGCTAAACTCCATTGAGCAACTCTTTCCTGGTCTGTAAAACCGTGGCAACAGAAATATCTGTCCACCTAGCAGTATCCTCTAAGAACTGAGATGTAATTCACAAGGGTTCTCCAAAAAGTTCATGGAAAGATTCACATTATCTTTCAATTCCATTTTTTTATCCCTTGTATAAAAAAAATCTTGTAGGGCCGGCCCGGTGGCGCACTGCTACAGTGCGCCACTTGGGAGCTCGGCGGCGCTCCCAACGAGGGTTCAGATCCCACATACAGACCGGTTCCCGCTCACTGGTTGAGCGAGGTGCGGGCGCAACACCGAGGGTCGTGATCCCGTTGCCGGACAAGAAAAAAGACAAAAAGGAAAAAAAAAATCTTGTAAATTATAAAATATTATTAAAATGTGTTATTTTCATTAAGAGAATTTTGTTACTATCAGCGCCTCCC
>NW_007728285.1:454273-455899 GCF_000696425.1 Galeopterus variegatus | reverse complement strand
CGGCGCTCCCAACGAGGGTTCAGATCCCACATACAGACCGGTTCCCGCTCACTGGTTGAGCAAGGTGCGGGCGCAACACCGAGGGTCGTGATCCCGTTGCCAGACATGAAAAAAGACAAAAAGGAAAAAAAAAATCTTGTAAATTATAAAATATTATTAAAATGTGTTATTTTCATTAAGAGAATTTTGTTACTATCAGCGCCTCCCACCAGTAACTCTGTGACTCAATTGGTCTTGTTCCTACCCCTAAATTATCCCATCTTTGAGCCCAGTTTCCTGGGTTCTGCCCCTTCCTATCTGAAGTTCTTCGCCCGAATTCCATCCTGAAATCCCCTTCTCCATGGAATCACCTAACAGGCACGGCAGACACATTTTAGCTAGAGCAGCCTTTTCTCCAGGTGAGATTACAGCCAGTTTTGGGCACTGGTATCATTTTAGAAAGAATTCACTAAGAATAGAAACTCTAGGCACTTTGGCAGGGACTCAAGGGCTTTCTTTTTAAGTGATAAGGTCTTTCATTATCCTTCAAGTCTCATCTTAAGGCAAGTTCAGCATTTTCTTCTTACAGATAAGACAAAATTATCTCAACACAATGTCAGGCTCTTTCAAGAATGACTAATTTGCATCTTCATCAGACATTAGAGGACAACAGCATTTAAAAGGCCTAATTTTCTGATCAATGAAGGTGAACAACTTGGCCAAGTGAGTCCAAGGTAATGAGGTCTATTCCAGTTCTTGAGTGTTTTGTCCAGGACAAACTTGCTCGAATAATTATAAAATCCCACCAGAGCAACACAATACTAAACCAGGAGTTTACTGCATGTAGTTTATTTATTCATCTGTTGTTGAGCATATTTTATGGGATGGTGGGGCAAATACATACTCCCTCTTGGAGGGCTCCCAGACAGAACCTCCACTAAAGCATTAAGGTAATTCATGAAGGCATGACAATATCAGAGGATGACTGCGGTTCTCTGTCAGAGGTAGAAAAGAGAATGATAAGTGCTGGAGAGGTTGCAGAGAAAAAGGAACTCTCATACACTATTGGTGGGGCTGCAAAATAGTGCACCCTCTATGGAAAATGGTATGGAGGTTCCTCAAACAATTACAGATAGATCTACCATATGACCCAGCTATTCCACTGCTGGGAGTATACCCAGAGGAATGGAAATCATCATGCTGAAGGGGTACCTGTACTCCAATGTATATTGCAGCACTATTTACAATAGACAAGAGTTGGAACCAGCCTAAAAGTCCATATCAGATGAGTAGATATGGAAAATGTAGTATATCTACACAATGGAATTCTACTCACTATAAAAAAGAATGAAATTCACATCAACATGAATGGACTTAGCGAAAATTATGTTAAGTGAAACAAGTCAGGCACAGAAAGAGAAATATCACATCTTCTCACTTATTTGTGGGAGCTAAAAATAAATAAATAAATAAGTACACAAACAAGTAAAGTGGTGGGGGGGAGAAGACACAACAATGACAAAAATTCCTTGAACTTTTTAGGTCAAGAAACAGATATGATGTGGCAGGGGAAGGAGGGGAGGGAAAGGAATGGGTAAAAGGGCATGAAAATTAACTAAAATGTATGTGGAGAAGTTAAAATTTTTT
>NW_007728285.1:391850-453717 GCF_000696425.1 Galeopterus variegatus | reverse complement strand
AGGAATGGGTAAAAGGGCATGAAAATTAACTAAAATGTATGTGGAGAAGTTAAAATTTTTTTAAAAAATGGAAAAGAGATAACTGGTTTGTGACATACACTAGAAAAAATATTATTTAAAAACAACATTGACTTGGATTAGAAAAGAAGTGTGGGAAGTTCTGCTGTAATGAAGCTCATGACTCAAATGCAGTTTCAAATCAAAGGAAGGGAGAAGCCAGCACCTGATGATAGGCCAGCACTAGAAGCTGCTCAATAGGGTCTCCCCGCCCGAATGTGCCACCACCCCCACCTGGGGCTGCGGCTGCCTCCACGGCATGGGAGTGGCAGGTAAGCTTTGCTCCAAAAATGTTGGAGAGTGGCAGGCCATCTTTTCTTAAAGGGAATGAGGAGCAAAGCCCATGTTTCCTTTCCTCTTGGATGATTTTTATCTTGAGTAATGAACAAAGTGTTGTATAAGGACATCCATCTTCATAAATTGTTCTGAAAAAATTGAAAACAAGCCCTCTTTTCTAATTGGAACAGAACATGCTCTATTTATTCATTTATTTCATGAACATGTATTGAGTACCTTATATATGCAAGTTAATATTCTAGGATAAGGTTTCTTTGGGGGAGAGAGACAGGTCACAGGATAAATCAGAAAAATACAATGGTGTGTTAAATGGTAATATGTATGTTGGAGAAAAATTAAGCAGGAAAAAGAGAAGAGAATGCCCCTTCCCTGATGTGAATAAATACCTTAGAACTCAAAGCAAATCACTCTACATTTATATGTGTTTTTATTTATGACCCTACTATGGTGACTAGATTACTTGTCACCTGCTAAATAGTCAGCATATTGTGTTTTTCAATAAGATACCTATTGCAGAGTTTACATCATTTCTGCCCTTTTACTTTATACTCAGCTATTTGTTTCGCATGGTTGTGACACACAATGCTTTTCCACCCACCAGCATCCTGGTCTGCAGACGAAATGAGATGCCTGTGTTCTGTGGCCCAAGCACATCAAATACTGTTTAAAAGCCTGGGACAAAGGCTAATAAATAGCACCCAAACCAAGCCAGAGCATCATTTATAAAAGTCTGTATTCATTGAATGTTCAGGTTTATTCTGTCATAACACACACCAGGATATTTGTTGCTGCTCTGAGAAAAGAATAATCAATGACAAACAAGCCATTTCTTGCTGAACCTGCCGTATGTTCTGTCTTCTTTTCTCCATGCCTTACACTGGCTATGCTGATGTATTTTTTTCACTGAGTTAAGTTATCCATCTTCCAACTTCTTGGTAGGAGTAAGAATAAAAGCAGAGGATTCAGCTGTGTTCCCCGCACTCTGTTGAAATGTGGCGCTCAGCACATGTAGGTGAAGCTAGGCAATATCATCATCACTACATTTGTTTACTAAGCCACCTTTGCACATGAATTAAATGCTCAAACTGCTTTCTCTTTAATAGAAACAATAAAAAGCAATTCAAACAATCAGTAAAATATTTAAAAGCAGACAACCACTGTACAAGTGAATACGGAGTTCATCATCTTATTTGAAAATATAGGTATGTGGAAATTAGTTTTCATAGTAAGGTTTTCTGTTTTTCTGAATAGTTTCAGAATGTGAAACTGAGGAAATAGCATTTTGTTTGCTGCTACAATATAATACTCATGACCCAAGTTTGCATGAAAATCTGGCGAATATGATTGGAATGAAACATCAGTTTCCAATTTTGATTAGCTTTCTTCGTTATTGCTCATGATGATGTACCTGTCAAGAAAAAGACCTCAGAATTACTGAGTTCAGGAATCTGAGGTGGAAATCATAGTGTCACACCCTGAATTATCTATTAGCTAAAATTTCTCAGAAAATTAACTTTCTACTTAGTCTAATATTTAAATTTGTAGGTAGGTAACGCATATTCCACACCTGAGTTGGAGATATTCAACAGAATGGGAATAAAATAAAATGCATTTCTTATGGAATATAATTTCATTTCTGGTTAATTATTGAAAAGGTATATACTGACATCTTAGCATCACCACCGTAAACATTTAAAACATATGTGTCCCTTTAAAAGAGTTACTCAAGAAAGTTATTCTGATCCCGCTACTTTGAAGGTGGCGTACTGCTGACACGGGACAGTAATTCAGTTTCCTTAACTCACTACAGCTCATCTAATAAGTAATAAGCTACTGACATTAATTAATATTTTGCCTTTGCCACAGGTTAGCAGTTCTGAACCTAAAACTCTGTATGTGTGTGTGTGTGTGTGTGTGTGTGTGCTTGCCCATGCAGTATCACCTTGCTTTGCTTCCTAAATTTCACTGCCACATCTCGTATAGTCCTCAGTCAGTATCCATAGAGGATTTTTTCCAGGACCTCCAGCAAATACCAAAAGTCCAGGGTGTAAAATGGTGTAGTATTTGCATATAGCCTACGCACATCTTCCCGTGTACTTTGAATCACCTCTAGATTAGTTGTAACAGTACAATGTAAATGCAAAGTAAATAATTATTATACTGTATTGTTTAGGAAAATATGACAAGGAAAAAAGTCTGTACATGTTCAATGCAGAAGTGACCATCCATTTTTTTAAAAAAATAATTTTGACCCACAGTTGTTTGAATGTACAGATGCAGAATCCAAGGATACCGAGGGCCAACCGTATTCTCAAGAGCCATAGACTATGATATAAAAGAAAATCTACTGATTGTTATTGGTTTGAATAACCTTAACAAATCTGAAAACTTTTTCACTAAATAATGTAAGGGGTTAGATATCATGTGTCTTTAAGGGGAATGTGCTAGAACACTTTATAAATTTTACTATAGAATTATTCTGAGGTTATTGTTAGTTCAATACTGAAGTATGCAAAATCCGAGATTAAATGTAAAAACCACATAAACACTAAGCAAAGTAACTAAATGGTCCTTCATAGAATAAATAATTCACCTATTCAGAAATGTGTTTAGAGCTGTTGGCTTTTGGCCATGAAAATAAAGTTAAAACTCTTCTTAAGACAGGAAACCCAAGAATCATTAGTGACAACTTGGGGTTAGCACCCTGTTTTTTTCCTTTTCTTAGTTTATTCTAGATCTCTAAAATTATGGCTGATTATCCAGGAATGTGCCATTGATTTTGTATGGAGGAAAAAGTTACATGTTTTTAGAATGTATCAGTACCGAGTTTCACTTTAATACTTTCGATTTAATAATTTTTAGTTTACTAATTTACCAAGTTAGTGATTTCAATTTAAGAATTTAATTTTAATAATTTTAACAATTAATTTATTTTATTTTATTTTATTTTTTTTTTTGTCATTTTTGTGACCGGTAAGGGAATCACAACCCTTGGCTTGGTGTCACCGAACCGCGCTCAGCCAGTGAGTGCACCAGCTGTCCCTATATAGGATCCGAACCCGCGGCGGGAGCCCCGCTGTGCTCCCAAGCGCCGCACTCTCCCGAGTGTGCCACGAGGCCGGCCCTTAATAATTAAATATTTAACAAATGACAACTACCATCTAGGTTAAAACCTGTAGGTCTGGGCGTGTATGTAATACTCTCTTAGTCATAAGACTTTTTGCTACTCAGAAGGAAAAATCAGTGTGTGGATTTGGGGCAATAACAGAAATTTAACTTAAAAATCCCATGTCTTCTTTCTTCTCCAGATGGTCAGGTGTCAGTATTAGAAAAGTAGTCGAGGTCTTTGTTGCTTGTTCTGTGTCTTTCCATCAGAACATTTTTCTCCCTCTTTTTCACGTGTCTTACTGGGAAAAAGTCTCCCTTTTATTTTTAGGCACCTCTTGAGAAAGTGTTGAACAGAAAATTGAAAGAGTTGCTCTTTAAAAAGTATTTAAGGGCTGGAACAGTTCAATTTGTTTATTACACGTTATAATTAAATGGTTTATAAAACCTTTGATTAAATGATATGTATATATGTCTTTTATGGCCTATTCTTATTAATTGTCTTATAATACTCATAATTGCTATATTTTAGCATTAAATGTTATGTGCTAAATTATTGAAATTTATCAGCATAGGTCAGATATTCTTCACTTTATTAGTAATTATGAGTGGTTAGTGACCCAGCGATAAGAGTAAGAGAATCACCAGGACATCCATATCTATAAGTTAAGAATTCTGTTTGAATGCAAACCCAGTGTTATTCAAGTCCCAGTACAAGCTTGACCTTCGATATTGGATGTCTATTTATTAGAGTTCCAGAGGAAAGAATGTGGTATTAGTACAGAATGCTCCACTGGTTGCTTCCTTATAACTGTTTTCAGTACAAAGGGGCTATTGATAGTGGATGAGTTGTTGAGGTTTGATGAAGGTCCCATGCACACATGGAGGAGTGGCATTAAGTCTTACTGATTTGCATAGTCCTGTTGCTTGACAGAAAGTAGGTGCTAATAAATACGTTTTGAATGAAACTGTAAGCAAAGTTTTTTATTTAACCTGGATTCCCAGACCCCTATGTGGTGATTGGTTGCTAAGATTATCAAATGTGTTTCAACAGGTTCCTGAAGTCAGGCAAAGGTTCATATGTGTGTGTGTCATCAAAGAAAGCATGTCCACAAAATTAATTTGATTTCCTAAATGGTTTGTTACCTTTAAATAGTATAGACAATGTCCTGTATTTTGCAGTGCAATGAATTAAATGACTTTTAAGTACTTTTCCTTTTTACTCCAATATTTTATGATCCCAAGAGATTACCTCATCTACAGAAGAAAACAGAATCTATCAGGATGAATAACTGCCTCCAGGGCAAGAACTGCCACGATTCTTCTCAGTCTCACGTGTTAAACTGTTTTCCAAGCACAGCGTGACCTCTCGTGCTGCTGCCTTCCTCTATGTGTCCCCCAGTGTCTCTATTGATCCTCTGCTACTTTAATAGCTAATTCTGCCTTCGAGGCATAGCCCAGATGTAAACAAACATAGCCTCCTGTCTGAGGTGGACTCCCTGCCCTCCCTGCCACCGTGTGCTCGCTCACTCCACAGGTCTTGTTCATCTTGTCATCATTTTGCATTGCTGTGATTTCATTGTGTCCCATTAAGCCAGAAGACCGCAGGGATTCATGTTTCTGTTCATCTGTTCCTAGCACATTAGAGGTGCTTCTTGTGCTTCCAACTTAAAGCAAATAAGCAGATTCAGGCGCATGCAGTGAAAATAGTCTGTGCAGCTGAAGGTTTTCTTTGAAGGCTGTTAACTTCGACATAACATGAGAAAAAAAAAATATTGCTAACCATATTTAGATATGTGAAACATGAATAGTACTTCGTACCAAAAGCTTATTTTAGTGGTAGCAATAGAATAGCCACTTTTGACCGGGTACAGTCATGGGCTGAGCCGTGCTGTGTTATCACCCATCCCAGCAACTCTGAAGGGCAGGGTTGGCCGCTCCCACTTTTCAGAGAGGGAAAGGGGCTTGCTGAGAAGACAAGTGCGGAACTGCACCGCTAGGTGACCGACAAAGCAGCGTTCAGCGCAGGTGTGACTTCAACCCTGTGTTCTTGCTTCAGTGCACCCGCCCACCGTTACTCACCTTTAGTGCCATGTTCTAACTGGTCACGTTCAAATGTCACATACAGGCACACACAAGACTAACATCCATGTAGAACACACAAACATTTGTTTAAAAAAAATTAACCAAATCTTAAAAGTTGTCTGTGACAATCTCTTGTTGTCAACACAGTATTTTCTGAGTCCTCACAGTTTACACACCTGCAATAGGATATTTACAACTTCGCCCTCAACTTCTAAATGTTTTCTTTATATTACTTGACACTCTATCATGTTCACTTTTCCTTTGAGGATATTATTTCTTTTTCTGCATCATAACTAGAGATAATATCATAGCCCTGCTTTCTCCTGGAGGACTTGGTTCTGATGACCTTACCAATTTATTTGATTAATATTTTGATTTATTATTCTATTTTTATTTCTTATAATAACATATTATTAATTATTGTTTTGATTACTTTATTTTACTATTTATCTGATTAACATTTATTTTGGGCTTAACATTCAAATTTATGTTTCCCCCTCTCAGTTCTGTCCTATACACTGGTCCTGATCTGCTGTTGGACAGAGCTTCTGGGTGTTCTGCTGCCACGTCTAGGGCTGACGGGCGGTTGGCTCACTTGAGAGAACATGGTGCTGACAACACCAAGGTCAAGGGTTTGGATTCCGTACCTGCTAGCTGCCAAAAATAATAATAATAATAATAAAAAAAATTCCTGTCTCTTCTAATTGAAGAAATATGAGAATTACTTATGATCATCTCCAGCCCCCAGAATTTGACATTCAAGTCTATCAATGGCATTTCTATTTCTTCAATAATCTGCCATTAAAGTTTCACAGTATTTTGACTCTTGCTTCTATGTGCATAAATAGTTCTAGTTTGTATGTATAGTGATTCTTCCATAAAAATGTCTTTGTCATCAATCCTATTCTTTACATTCTTAATGACCCCTTCTTGCTGCTAGACTAGATCGCTTCTAGATTAAATCATACCAACATGGACCGATGTGACCAATGCATGATGGACCTCCCAGCCTTCAGTTTTCTTCTTTCCAGTGAACTCTACACATTACCTCAAATACTGGTTTTATCATGTCATTAATACAATCAAAGGTAATGATGGATTCTCATTGTTTAGTAAACGTGAGTATTCTATCACTATTTGTTGAATCAGCAGAACAGTTAGTAAATGAACATAAATGGTAAATCACCTATACTCTTGAAACTAAGAATTTTCTTCTACATATGTTCAAATTTTTTTTCTGTACCAATGTAACTTTACTAAGAAATTTAATAACTGCAAGGACACTTATTGAAGACTGCTATTATATTTAACACATAGGATAGTATCTAAGCATTATAGATATACATTGGGTTACATAGAAAATAGCTAATATGGCATCATATTTTCATGGTGTAAAATTGAGGACATTTTAAATATTGAAGATTTCCAGAAAAACCTTAACTCATCAATTTAGGCATGCTGGCCATATTTTTAAAAGTATCACCTGGCTTTTGACTTGTTATATCAAACTAACAATGGTGAGAAATTTTGACTTTCCAGTTTTCTAAACCCTAAAACTTAACTTCTGGAGAAAAATTAATTATATATAAATGTGAATAATACCTGTTATTCACCATCCCTGCCTATTATTAGTCCATTCTACTCTGGTGAGATATGGATAATATTTTTGAAGTGTAGTCTCCATTCTAAACTTGTTTTTGCATATATGTCTCCATTCTGGCTCACTTAATATCTTATTCCAGGTTTAAGTAACCCAGGAGGATCACATAATAGAAGCTAGAGAGTTAATTTCTTGTTTTCACCCTATGGCTTCATTTTTCTTTTACAGTTAGAGGAAATAGAAAAAAGTAATGTAACAGCTTCCTGCGAATCGTCCTGGACATTTTAGGTCTCTATTCTTTATGTCGATTGATAACAGAAAAGCTTGGACCAGTTAAAACACAGTGATTGAAAAATCAGTGGACTTCTGTTTCCAGCTTTAAAGCAGACTTGACAATTTGAATCATCCCCTCACAGGAAACAGCTCCAAATGCTGAATTTAAACAGCAACAACAAACTTCTTGAGACACGTAAACTGGTTAGGAAAGAGTACAGATATAAAATACTTTTAGATTTTGTTAGTAAGATGTGCATATACTATGATGTACTTCAAAAAATTCATGGAAAAATATAAGTAAAAGATATATGAATCTTCACATGAACTTTTTAAAGACCCCTTGTATGTTCACGAATGTGTGTTGTATAAGAAACTAAAATAGGAAAGGGGAAGAAAACACAGGATAGGTAGAACAAAGAGCAAATAAAAGGTAGATGACCTCACTGGTGAGAATGGATGCAAATAACTGGATTTCTCTGTTATATGTAGTGCTGAATTTAGTTCAATAATCCTAGTTTAGGTGCTTCACTTCAGGTTCTCCTCAGAAAAACACAATTTGAATTGTCTGCTATTCAAGCCACTGTGCACAGTGACAGAAGAAACGAAAGACACAGATGATTAATAATAATAGCTCTTATGTGTTGAATTCCTCCTATGGGCCACCGAGGCACCTACCCAGCCCTTGAGATCATTTAATATCCACATAAACTATTTAAAATATATGACCATCACAAATCAAGAGCTATAATACTTGGGGAACATGAAGGTTAACTGACTTATTTAATATCAAACAGATCACGAGCCTTGTAGCTAGGTGTACAGTAAGAAGCAGAAATGGGATTTGTACCCATACTATTTAGATGCCACAGACTCTTCCAGATTTGCTAAATTTGATATGCATAATAGCCCAAAGGAGAGATGTCTCCACTGGGTTGATTTCATGTGCTCTGTTCAGCTTTTATAACAATACAACATAATTTTTTTTAAATAAAAAGCTACATGAGGCTTGATATAAGATTTACGGCACAAATATTCTTGAAGATATTTTTCTTTCCCTCTCTCAGTGCTACTTTTCTCAGGTGAGAAATTTCTGTCAAAACCAGCCAAAGGAAATATTTTCCAGTGATGAGGAACCAAGACTGAAATGTGTTTTTGTGTGTGTTTATTTGTATTTTTCTTCTGATAACAAGAGTTATGTGGCTCCTACATTTCTCCCCTCTTTGTTTTGGTGGGAAGGGAGCTCAATAGCCTTAATGAAAGAAATATTTCAACCTGTTTCCTAACTTTTGAATCTTATTTATATTTCTCTGGTCCTGATTCTTGCAAGCTTACAGAATTTTAGAAAACCTTGGTATAGAGGAGCCGTAAAAGAAGACAGAGCAAGAAGGAAGCTCTGAGAAGGAAGAGAGTGCTTTGGGCTGGGGAGTCAGTAGCAGTTTTGGGAAAGAAGTAGCAAGAGGCAGACACTTCAGTGATGAAGGAGATCTCAAGGGCAGGGGGTGGAGAGTGTGCCTTGTACACAGTGCAAAGTTTATTAGGTGGCTTTGTAAAGAATGCCTTATATAAGGTCCCTCCAAAACAAGTGAAGTGAAGTTTATGTGCAGAAAAGTTATTGAGACAAGCTCTGGAAAACTGCATCTGTACAAGAGTGAGGGAGCAGAGTTGGGCAGAGAGAGAAGGTGAACGTGAAGCAGTTGTAAGGGCCTCGGCCTGTCTGGAGCTGAGGTCCCCTTAGCATTTGTCTGGATTGAGGCAAAAGGCTCAGGCCTCTTTAACCCACTGTCTACCTGTCATTGGATGCGCTGTGGAGGGCCATGACCTTTTTGCTGAGCTCCCCCTAGCCTTTGGCAAATCCCCAGAGGGATCTCATCTTCAAGCCCCAGCGGCTGCCTGGAGGCCAGAGGGCAAACTCCAGTTCACAAGGAAAAATCCAGTGACACCTGATTATCTTAATGGCCCACACACTCCTGGGAAGAAGCAAGCAAAGGCGCCTCACTCGGGAAACCACATAGTACTTTCTCATATGTAACTATTACCTATAGTTTTGTTGACTACACTTAGCATAGTTTTTGCTGGTAAAGGTAAAATGCAAACATGCTTGTCCTTGGCGTGTGAAGTTAATCCTTCCAGTCCTTACAAGCTTCTGTGCTGGTTTCCTAGTGAACTCAAAATTTAGGTGAATGACGACATATGTCTGGTATGCAAGTGAGATAGAAATTCTCAGCTTAGTTTACGACAACTCTGTGGCTGAAAGAGTCCATGATATTTCTGTTGGGCAATAAGTGAGGCTCTGTAAGAATTAAAGCCCTTTAATTTCTCAATAAATAGAAATGTTTTAAATTTAAACATGCTTTAGCCATATATTATTGATAAGCAGGAATGATACTCTTATTTCTAGAACAATTACACATATGGAAAAAATAGAAAAAGAAAATTGATAGAAAATACATCAAAGCATAGTTTTATAAATACATTGGTGTCGTAAGTAACATTTTGCCTGCTTTTTACTTTTTCCACTTTAATTTTTTGGATTTACTCTAAAGAAGTGTGTATTTTGTCATGAAAATGATACAATTTGGGAAAAGCATTTTGGTAAACTATGTTGTGGCAATAAATATCTGCTGCATTAGGAAGGAATTATATTAGAATAGTTATAATATATAGCTCATATTATTGTCTTTTAGAAAGTATGCTGGAAAAATTACAGGAAAATAACTTACTCAAGCGTTATTTATGAATTTATTGACTTATTTTAGACCAACTATGTGGTGTGTCCATACTCAGTTCCATTGCCATTCTTTAACCAGTGAAAAAGAGTTTGATATGCATACAGCAATCATCACATTCAGAACACACAGAGCCAAAGGCTATGATTACAAGAAATAGGTCTGTTAATAGATTGCAGGTAAATTTATTCAGTGAATAAGTGAAATTGATTTATACACTTAAAGAAAATTTTTAAAAAACACCATAATGAAAGTGAAATCTGAGGTAACTGTGACCGCCCACCTCAGTAGCCACGCAGTCACCTGAGGGAATGGAGCACTTCAACTGGCTTCACCTGAATGGGGATGTGAGGTCAGTGTGAAATACAGAAGGGATTTTAAAGAATAGTACCAAAAAAATGTAAAAAGCTCAAACATTTTTTATATTGACTACATTTTGAAGTGGTAATACTCAGGATATACAACATTAAGTAAAATATATCACTAAAGTAAATTTTACCTGTTTCTTTTACATTTTTAATGTATACTAAAAATTTTAAATTGTATATGTAGTTGAACATAAATTGTATATGTGATCAAGCAGTGCTGACTTAAGAGTTTGAAATTTCTCATGTTAACACGGCTGAAATGGTTGCCTCTTATTACAAACCACTTCTCTTTTAACATTCGCAAATCAAACCATTAAATTTCAGAAGCATATAAACTTCTTTTATCAAATAATCATGCGTTTTTGCTGAGTCGAATGATCCAATAATTATTAATTCCAAAATAATGAATTAGGGCAGAATTATTTTTAACTACTGAGCATGTGACTTGTTGCATATTTTTTGTTTTAATATTGTGAATAATTCTAATAATAAATTACATAGCAAAACAATACATGACAAAAATATATGAAAAGATTTTTAGTAGTAAAGCAACCCAAATTAACATGGAAAACTCAATTACAACTTTTAAGTAATATATTAGAACCCAAAAGCTGATTAAGACCAAAGAAGTCTTAATGATAAGAATACAGTAAGTAGCTGCTGTTTTAAACTCAATTTCTCCTAGGGAAAAAAAGCAAGTAACTGCTTTTACATTATAACATAATTGAGTAAATACATTCTACCTGAATTCTGAGGTATTAAATATATTTTCAGGGCTAAGCCCATGGCGCACTCGGGAGAGAGCGGCGCTGGGAGCGCAGCAGCGCTCCCGCCGCGGGTTCGGATCCTATATAGGGTTGACTGGTGCACTCACAGCACTCACTGGCTGAGCGCGGTGCGGCCGGTCTCAAAAAGGACAAAAAAAAAAAAATTATATATATATATATATATATATATATATTTTTTCATGTTAATCAAATACTTTCTTCTCTCAAGTGTCTCAGTTATTTAACTTGCCATGACTTAAATTGCAGCTATCCTAGTTTACATATCTAAGCATATACATTGCCAAAAAAAGAAGAATCAAAAAAGTGATTGACCTACATTTCAAAAATTCCCATCAACACAGGAAAAACAAATCCATGACTTTCAGTCAGAGCCATGAACCTTATATTTGCATAGGACACTGCCTTGTGACCTCTGCTCTAAGTGGCAACGTTCTTGATCAATAAGGTCATCATTCCAGGCCCAGATGCATCCCCAGAGTGATCTATTGTGCTTCCTCTGTCTCAGCTGAGAACACCTGAAGCCCAAATCTCCTCTGAGATCTTTGAAATGAGGCCAAAAAATGTATCTAAATTACACCACTTACTAACAGGAAGAAAAGATCTTTCTTTGGTATGTACTGGAGTTAATAGTGTTTATTAGGCATCTCATTTATATATCCTTGCCATGGCAACACTGTAGGTAAGATTTTAATTTTAAAAGTCTAGACTGGTTTAGATTTCTCAGTATCTGGTGGCATGTGGAGGAAGGAGACCGATAAGGAAGCCATCTGCAAAGACAGACTATTTGAGTTTACTGTATACCCTGAGGGAGGCTTCCAGAACACATATGTAGCATTTGTGTTGAAAACTGTTGGATGAACAGACAGGATATGAAATTCAGCATGGAACTGCAAATACAGAAGGGTTAATACAGGAAATCAAAATTGTAAACCATCAACTTAGCGCAAGGATTTGGAGTAAAATTGAATTCAAAATTCAGTCTGTATTTTCTTTCTGAAAACTATTTTGGACAAGAGAAGAGCAGTCCTCAGTGAGTTCCATGTGCTTTGTCAAAAAATAATTCTGTCATAAATTATTCTGTCTGTTCAATAATTTTTGTCATAAAATAATTCTGTTTGGCTTCTTGGCTAATTTCAACTCTTGCCGTCACACCAAAATACCCTTTTCTGTTCAGAGGTTTCCCATTGTAGGTTTCCAGACAGGTAATTTAGTCTGTGCTGAGAGTAAAATGTAAGTCAGTTACATAGAAGAGTGTATTGTTTATAATAATTGTATAATTATAGCTCCATAATCATTCAACAATTTATTGATGACTTAATATAATTTTGCCAATCATTTTTCTATGAGATGTGGTACCACAGAAAGAGAAGATGTATTTTCTTAGCAGTTATTTATTTTCTGATTAAATGATGCCTCTATTCTTTGACCCCTTTTCTTTCTTTTTTTTTTTTTTTTCCTTTTTGTCTTTTTTACTGACCGGTAACGGGATCGCAACCCTCAGTGTTGCGCCCGCACCGTGCTCAGCCAGTGAGCGGGAACCGGTCTCCACATGGGATCCAACCCCTCGGCGGGGGCGCCGCCACACTCTCAAGTGGCACACTCTCCAGTGTGCCACCGGGCCGGCCCCTTGGACCCCTTTTCTACCAACTATATTTAAAGGATTAAACAGTCCCTGACATGTGAATACTGATTTGTGTTTCAAGCAAATCCTGATTTAAATATATTAATAATTAACTAGAAGTCAGGCAATGTAATAGTTCTGGAATATCATTTCAAAAGTCATATGTGATAGTTTCTCAATATATGCTAACTTATCTGAAAGACTAGAATTAATTTTCTTAAATGATTGTGCATTAATTTTCACTTGAAATATTTTCATGAAGAAAAGCAAATATAAGTAAATAAATAAAAGATTAAGCCACCCCTAAATAACCCTGAGCACTGTAAAATATCAAGTTCGAACAAATCATAATATTCTTCATGCCACTTACAACATGTCAAAATATCAGACACTAATAGAAAACCAACATCCAGTTTTTAATTTAAATTTTGTGAGAAGTAGCTGCTAGCTGCCAATGAATTATGCTGCCAGCAGACAACCTTCTAGCATCGTCTATCCAATCTCCATCTCCATATAAGTAATAGACATTATATGAGATTTCACATTACTCTTGCTTTCTCTATGAAACATCCATTGCTGAAATCATGAGAGTGAGGATTTTTTTTTAGAGGTAGATAATCGAAGTTAGCAAATCAGTGATATTATGCAAAGATTAGGCAAATGTATTCTTTATGATCGAGGCAGGGGAGGAATCTGAGACTATTTCTTTGAAAACATACAGTAGTCCAAAATATACAGACTAACAAATCTAGAAATTACTAGGAATGCATCTTCATTACTTTTTTAAAATTTTAGCAAGTTTGATCCAAACAAATTGAAGATAATTTTACATTATCCTCTTGAACATTAAGTTGAAAGACAATTAACATTCCAAAGAACAGAACTTTGTCAAATTAAGCATCCTGTCCAACTAGAAATCAGCTAAGCTGTTCTCTAAAAATAGCAATTAAAACTACTTTTTTCTAAAATAGTGGAAAGATTTATGTCTGCTGGATTTATATAATTTCTCTGTCCTTAACCTATTTTTCATACTCAAGCTCCTGAAGATATGACAGTTCCAATTGTATGGGAGATGCTTAAGTTATCAGTATTTCTTTGCATCTTTTGTTTTCTTGCTTTTCGATTTATTCAAGTGCTCATCAAAGTCAATGAATAAAGTCTGTACCTCCAGCGACATCCTGTGATGTTCCTACAGAGTAATAATTTGAGAATGTTAACATTAAACATGTTTTGTTGTTATTTTTTAGTAATTTTAATCCTAAAACTATGTCATTTGAGTTGCAAAACACTTTCTTTTAAAAATCCACCATTTATGAGTGAGTGTTACTATAGTGGTTTTGATTTTATCACTGGGTAGGAGGGCACCTGTGAGAGTTCGCCAGCTAAGAGCACGAACATTATTGGAAAACTACCACATACGATTTTTACAAAACCGTACTAAATAGATCTGAACTGTGATAGTGTGTACCTTTTCCAGTAATCATATTTCAGAATTATAAATAAATATATAAGTAGATAGATGGATAGAGAAATAGATAAAAGTACAAACCATGGACTTTACACATTATAATGCTGCCTATCTATACACTGCAGAAAATAATGAATAGAGCTTCATTCACCTCTCTAAATTGAATGTGAGTGGTCACATTCTTACATAACTAGGATAAGATTCTAAAATGTTAGATATTCACTAGATCTTAAATGGCAACATGGGTTCTGTTAGCAGCGGGTAAAGTGTGTAGCAGATGAAATCTGTCTTCTAACCTAGCCACAGTTTCTGAATCTCCGTGAGGGTCCTCATGGTAACTAATGCCACTGGAAACTGCCCCTTCCTACGTCAGGGCTGAGCTTCAGAAGCAGTGCCAAAGCTCCTACATTACCAAGAAGGTAAAGAAATGACATTTTTGTAATCCTGCTTTAAGTAGAAACAAAACAGAAGATGTTAATTCTTCCCACTCCTAACGAAGGGGATGAGTACACAAATGTTTGTGTTTTTAAAAATATCTTTGCTTAGGAGGGTTAATTGAAGGTGATTTCTTCATTACATACCCTTTTGTTTAAAATCTTACAACTATGTATTGAATTTCTTGCAATAGTTCCTTCGTGTATAAGTTGCATTCTTCTGCATCCCTTCAGACAGTTATGCCATAGCATTGGTTACACAGTGCATGGGCTTATAAACCAGGTTCAAATATTGGATATACTCTTATGTTGGGAAAGCAGAATAATTTAATCAGGACCCCTCGCCATAGGTGTGGTTGGGGTTGGTGCGGCACATTCTTTATAAACAAGTTGTATGTGGGTGGAATTAGTGTGTACGCACAGTGCAGCCACTTGGCTGGTGTTTACTGCCTCAGGCAGCTGCCCCACACAACCATGCTTTCCAACCTACAGCTTCCAAGGACCTGTTTGCCATTTATTTAGCTCATAGACCTGTGTGTGAGGGGTCTGGGGACCCAGCCTGGCGTGTGAAGGGTTTGTGACCCAGTCTGTGAATGGGCTTGAGGGGTCTTTGAGCACCAGACCCAGCCCTAGCTCGACACCTTATATCCATGCATTTAGTGTGACCATGCCCTGGTGACCTTGGTTACAGAATGGAAGCAGTAAAAAACTGCTGATGTTCTTCGAGGAAGTGCTGCAGGAATGCATTTCCACCACTTGACACAGTGACGAGCACGTGGCAGGCACCATTAAGTTGTGTCCCCATTGATGGCCTCTGACCTTATCACTCCATCTAGTCTATCTGCCTTTGGATCCCTTTTCTTTTCTATCTGTGTTTTATAGAGATGAAAATCTAATTTTCCTCAATTAGAGAATTCTTCATGTCACTCTTTTCCTCAAAAACTATAAGTCTCTGTCTTTCAAAGCTTCCCCATAGTCTGACACCATCTTACATCTCTTAAATACCTCTTTATGACCAGACGAGTTTTCTCCTTCAATTAGATCAAATCCTCACTGTGCACTAAATGTGTCATGCTAATCTGTTTGAGCTCGTTTCTGTTTCCTTTGCTTAATCTAAGAATCTCCCTCTGCTTTCTGTTTCCAAATCTGTTCACATCTGAATCCCATTTGAAATTCTGTTTGGTCCTAAAAAAAAACTCCCAAATGTTCTCACTCTCGTGGTTCTTCAGATTCTGGATATTTTTAAACCAAAGATCTCTTCAGCCTTCTGATTTTTATTTTCTTCAGTGACTTATTGCTGAGTGCTTGATTTGGAGACATCAGCCTTCACTTCTCCCAAATTATATAAACTACAAAGAACATGGGCATTTGATCCTACATTTCCTTTATATATTTTGCAATACCACCTTCAAACTGAAGAAATGCTCATGTCCCTGGGGCACTTGATTTCCCTGAGAAGGCTCTATAATCTGTGTATCTTGTGATTAGTTTTTCTTTATTTTTTAAAAAATTCGTTCTTCCATTTTACAAAAGAAAGGCATATCTCTCACCTATTCTGAATATTACAGGGATGTTTGTTCATGTGTTCCACACAAAGTATATAGATAATAAGCGACTACAATTTGGGGGTAGCAAATCCTTCTACAAGTGAGGTTTTCAATTCATTCTTTTCAATTCATCATTTTCCACAAAATTGAGTAAGCACATCATAAGATTATCAGATGGCAGATTGCTGGTGATAGTTTTTTCAAGATAATTCACTATGTGTTTCAAAGCATAATTCAATTGAAGGCAGTTTGGTTCAGTTCAAAAATTACCTGCTGAAAGACTACTCTGTTCAAAATTATAATACTATGAAGAAAACAGAAGGGAAAGAGAGGAATGCAAATAATTCACTGAGTATTATTAACTGAGATATGGATGACGATATCACCCTCATGAGCATCTGAGAACAAAAGGCTGAGTGGGGAACCTACTAAACATGCACCCAAGTAAAGATGCCGTAGGGGAAGAAGACAGGAGCTCATTTCGATTGTGCCCCATGGGAAGGGCATCAAGAAAAGGCATTTGAGTTGGGTTTTGAATAATTAGAATGATTTCCATAACAGAGGCAGGATATGCGGTTGATGAAAGGATAGCTAGATAGGAGGTTAGCCATATTTAGAATTCACTTGGGAGCTTAGAAGCTGGGCTGGTTGCTCTTGGCCCAGAAACTAATTTGATAAATCAAAAGGTAATATAAATTTCATCCAAATAATTTACCAAATTATTTTATTGGTTTAAAACCATGTATGTCATTACATGCAAAGATGGTTTGAACAATCAAGCTTAGAGAATTCATTTCTTGAAATATTCACTTCTCGTCTTATCTTAAAATATTTTATATACATGTGAATGGAAGCTAAGCTAGTAATATTTTTCAGTCTTCACATCAATATTTTGAAACTATATAAAAATATGTATAGCTTGAAATAAAAGGAATTTCCTCAAAGGGTGATTAAATTAATATTTTACAGCAATATACTTCGGTTAAAATAGACAAGGATGATGTACAGGTCCTATAACACAGATGCATTTTCCACTAGCACTTGTACTTGCCGAATAACAGCATGTGTGTGGGCAACAACTGGAATGAAGATGTGGAGTAGGAGAACATCGGGGGATGAATGTCGTGCCTGCTACTTATCTTTTTCACTCTGACGGCCAGCTCTGTGTGCATGGGGTGGGGCCTGGAGCAAGGGTTTTAAGACAAAAGAAGGAAATGTGTTTGTGAACTGAAGAGGAGAGAGTCCTCCAAAGCAGCAAGGCAGAGTTGTCCTTCCATTACAAATGTGCGCAGAGGCTGAAATGCCTTGCAAAGAAGAGGGTAGTGACCAGAAAGAAAGGAAACTACTTGGTGATATAAAATTCATGGCAATCTATTGTCAGGGTACTTGAGAAATGTGCTCTCTGATCATCTCCTAAAACCTTGCCTAATGTATAATAGCAAGGCATCCACTGCATGCTTATTCAATAAATAAAAAAGAAATAAATTAATGTTAAGTAATGTAGGGACCCCCGCTGGCTCCTGAGGGGA
Organism: Galeopterus variegatus; assembly: GCF_000696425.1. Taxonomy (NCBI): domain Eukaryota; kingdom Metazoa; phylum Chordata; class Mammalia; order Dermoptera; family Cynocephalidae; genus Galeopterus; species Galeopterus variegatus. Next base: position 435,816 of record NW_007728285.1, on the reverse strand, counting down.
CGAACTCCAGTCTGCTTTTCAGACTTCCAGAACCTGCCTTGCTCCTTTAATGTTTCTTTCCACCTCGCAAATATGGTTTATAGATACAACTAGAGTAACAGTCTATAAGTAGTATATTGGTACGTGTTTCTTTCACAGGGCTTGAGAATTAGGCATTGTGTGTACTATGAGAGCTAAGAGCAGAGGTTATGCTGGAGAAGTATATATTCCTTAACTGGTGTCTTCTTGGAAAAATGTAATGTGGACACAAGTCAGTAATAACTTTCAGGAAACTACTTTAAAATGTTAAGTCTCAGAAATCCTCCCACATTTTTATCTGTAGAAGAATGTGGGCTTTGGCAGAGTGATGTAACAGGCTGGGAATACTTTGGATGTACTAAATCAATGAACACAGAAGAGCCCTGAGCTTTCTGAGTGTGGTGATGGACAGATGGATACGATCATTCCTCAAAAGGATGTAAACAAAATAAAACTTTTAAAGACAACTTTAAAAATGTATAGTCGGCTATCATGATAATAGAAAATTTATCTTGAACTGTAGTGACTTATGAAAAAAAAAATAGCATTCACTTCTGTGAAACCTAATCCCTTTCTTCTCATCTGGGACCTGTGAGCTAATGTGCTGGTGGGAATTTCCTCCTGACCTATCGCAGCAACAGCTGGCTGGTGCTCTTGGTCACTTGCTGCAGCTTGCTGGTGTCCCTGCCTGAGATCCATCCCCATGAACACTTGCTAATGTTGCAGTCTCCCGTCTTTCTTTCACTCCAAGTGCCTTCTGCGGCTGCTTCTTTCCACACCCACACCACAGGTCTGCCTTGGGCCTAAGCCCTTCACTTTCATAACATGTCTTTGTCCCTTCCTGATCTTCATCGCCCTGTGCTCGGTTATCTCAAATATTCAGGCTGGATGAAGCGCCACTCCTCTTCTCACGTCTTGTTTCAGAAATTTTGGCCCTTTATTCAATTATTTTCTCATTTATTTTTTGTGTTCTCAGAAACTATTGAGGGCATGAGTGATTCTATTACAGAGTTTGGAGTATCACAGACATTAAATTTACATCCAAGTGTATTGGATACATGATTTAACTTAGTCATCTTTTCAACGGCTCCTGCACCTTGCACAGGACTTTATACCCAGAGGGTACTCAGAACATATGTGTTAAATTATAATCTGAAAAAAAAATATATGAATATACTAAAAAAATCCAGAAATGGTGGGGAAAATTAGCAGGCGTCTGATGGAAGATTTTAAAAGATGCCTCTTATGTTAGAATGAGCCTACCACTGCTATTCCTGTAATAACTAATCCCTAACAGCAGTCCCTAGTCCCTGAGAGCACAGGACAGAAATCACCACATGTTGGGAAAATAGAATGGTCTGGTCAGGACCCTTGGCTTGGGTCCGGTTGGGTGTAGTTCAGCACATCCTTTATAAGCAAATTGTGTGTGTGTGTGTGTGTGTGTGTGTGTGTGTGTGTGTGTGTGTGTAGTTAGTGTGCATGCACACCAATGTATCTTTTTAGTTTTGTTGCTATTCTTGTGTTCTTCAGAGTTTATGAAGTAGGCTGGCTGACTAGTGCCTCCAGTGGCCGCCCCCGCAAGCAGTCATTCTTTCCAATCTACGGTTTCCAAGAACCTATTGGCTGGGTACCTAGCTCATAGACCTGTGCGCCAGGGGTCTGGTGACCCAGCCTGCCGTGTGAGTGGTCTGGTGACCCAGCCTGGCATGTGAAGGGTTTGTGACCCAGTCTGGACCATGTGCTTGAGGGGTCTGTGAGTTCCAGACCCAGCCCTCACTTGACAGTTGGCCCAGTCTGCAGGATTAAGGGCAGGTAAAAGAGCTCAACAACTGGTGCAGTGGTGTAGCACTACACCACACTAATTTATAGACTCGCCCCTGTTAATATCTTAAGCCGGTAAGAGGAAGAAGTCTAGTAAATTAAAGCATCATGTTCTTTCCATTAAAAAAAAATCTTTTTCTAGAATGTGCTGGGCACCAAGAACTCTGCTAGACTTCAAGGGCACAAAAATGCATTTTTTTTTTCTTTTTGTAGTTCATTCCCTCAGGAGACTTGACACTTAGCAGAGATTTTTATGGTAAAATTCTGTAGTGAGTACTGTTTTGAGCTTCTTGTATAGAAAAATGCTTTGGACTTCAGAAGCTCAGTGCTCTTTCCGATCTGCTCTGTTTATCTGCTCTTCCTGCATGGGAGGATTGATGTCGAAGAGTTATGGACATCACTTGTGTACTTGAGGGAAAGCTATTCACCTGGGGTGCTTGCAATTCCACAGCCCAGAGTGTTCCTCTCCTCCCTGATGTGACTGGGCTTGCTCACTGGTCTTAGCTCGTCTTATTTTAACTATGAAACAAATAGAACAAATGGAAACAGAAGCAGCTCTTCCTTCACATTGTAAGAGGAGGTGGCTTGGATACAGTCCATATTTCTGTGTTCACATTCCCTCACTCTTCTAGCAATTTTGGTACATGCTTTTGATTCTTCACCTCTTACCTGAAAATCAGGTAAATAAGTTGATTTGTGGCAAAATCATTATTTAACATGAAGAATAGACTGATACATACCACAGCATTATTATACTAATGTTCTAACAAAACCACACTCCAAGTAGCATCTTTTAAAGGTTGTAAGGCAAAGCAGTTAATAGTTTGGATTTTGCAGTTGGATAATTCTGATTCAAAATCCATTTGTTCTATGACCTTGATAATTTCCTTCACCTCTCTTGATTTCAGTTTTGTCAGTAAGATGTGGATAATAATATCACACACCTCACACTTTATAGATAAAGTGAAATGAAAGGAGGCATATAAAATACTTAAAAAGGTGGCTGGCACCAAATCCAAGTGCCTGAAACTGTACCCAAAGGAATCTTTATCACAATGATTCATCAGCTAGTATTATTACTATTTGCTACTAGTACTCACAATTAATAGTAGGGTGGTTTTATTCGATGAAGAAATTATGCATAAGGGACCACAAAACACAATATTACTACCCTTGGCATTTTGTGTTGAATAATACTCTGAATTACAGGTGTGTGAAACTTTAGAATAATTTATTATTTGAAGATCACTTTTAAAACATAAATATCTATGTTTCAAAATTTGACAAAACTATAAATTTATACTTATGATATTTACTTTTTAAAGAAAAACATCTACCTCTCCAAAGAGTAATTTTACTGTTTTCGCAAAATAAAAATTGTAAATCATTGAGAGTCCTAAGAGGATTTCTAACCTAAACTTTAATTTGCTGAAAAAGAACATTGAGGCCTGGGAAGGCTAAAGTGGATAAGGAAACAGGACACAATTCGTTGCACAGGAGAACTGGGTACAAAGCAGAGTCTGCTTTCAGCCTTGAGTAACTTACAGTGAAACCTGCTGCCTCCTTACTCTGTATGATAAAATGTGAGTTATCGTGGGGCAACATTTTCTGCTGGGTATTTTTAAAAGTTTATCTTATTATTTATTATGTTCTCTTAAAGAATAACTACCTTCTCCTTGCCACCAATTTACCAACTTATTCTTTATCAAAAATCACAAATTCTCATGACTGATTGTGATTAAAACAAAACAAAATAAAGCAAACAAACAAGAAAAACAGCTAATTTTTTACTGCAGAAAGCAAAAACCGCACAGAAACTCTCACTTTGTACAAAGACCTGTTCTGGTAGTTTTCGCTCTCTCTCTGGTCTCCACATCGGTCGTGCCCTATGTGTGTTGACTTTATGTTCACTTTTCCTCAGTTCTTTTTACTTTCTTGCTATCTCCGGGACTCTTTCTCTAGCCCAAGCCACCATATCTCCCACTAAAATGCTTCCCTAGCCTTTTAAATGGCATATGTGGATTGTGTCTTCTCTTCTTCCACCTAATCCGTGGATTCTTTACCATACCAGAGTGAGTTTCCAAAATACATTATCATAGTGAGATAATCATGGTATGCCTCAGCTTACAAATCATTCCATGCCTTCCCGTATACTTTTAAGATGAGCAACACTGTGAATGTGGCATGTCACAACCTGCATGGACTGGCCCTTGCCTATGTCACCAGATTGCTCCTGGCCCACCGCAGTCCCTGAGCAGGAGCCATGTGACCTAGCTGAAGCTATGCTTCTTTTCCCCACAGCAGTGTCTCATCTGCATAAGAGACATTGTACACCACCCTGATCTGTTAACCTTCCTCACAATCACCTTTCATTATATGGTCTCAAAGCACTCAACGCAATAGTAATTACATACGTACTGGGGTATTTATCTGTTTCTAAACTACCATTTTAATTGACAACATTGCTGTATATATTTATGGTATACAACATAATGTTTTAAAATGTGTGTACATTGTGGAATGGCTAAATCAAGCTAATTAACATATATATTACCTCACATACTTATTTATTTGTGATGAGAACACTTGAAATCTTCTCTCTTAGCAATCTTCAAGTAGGCACTACATTGTTTTTACCTACAGTCACTGTGTTGTACAGTGGCTCTCTTGAACTCATTCCTCTAGTCTAACTGAAACTTTGTGTCATTTAATCAACATCTCCCCAAACTTTTGTTCTACTCTCTGCTTCTGAGTTTGACTTTTGAAGATTCCACACAAAAGTGAGAGTATGTGGTATTTGTCTTTCTGTGCCTGACTTACTTCACTTAACATAGGGTCCTTCAGGTTCATTCACATTGCCACAAATGTCAGGATTTCCTTCTTTTTTAAGGCTGAATATATGCATATACCACATTTTCTTTATCCATTCATCTGTTGAAGAACAGGTTGGTTTCCTAACTTGGCTATCACAAATTGTGCTGCAATAAACACAGGAGTACAGATATTTTTTGGACATGATGATTTTATTTCCTTTGGATATATACCCAGTACTGCAATTGCGGGATCATATGATAGTTTTATTTTTCGTTTTCTGAGGAGCCTCTATACTCTTTTCCATAATGTCTACACTAATTTACATTCCCACCAACATTGTGGGTATTTTGTTGATCAATGTCTCTCTCTGACCACATTTTAAATACCATTAAGTTGGACTGTATCCAATTTTGCTCACTATAAACTTTCAATTTTCTAATGTTTTGTCTGCTCAAGTAATACATGTTGAATGGATACCTGGGGTGGGTTCCTTAGATATTTATCACTTTCAATCCACTGTACAGAGAAAAAACTGAGACCCAGAAATGGAAATGGCTCTGCCTAAGATTAGGCAGTTTTCTGGAGGCAGAGCTGGATAAGAAGTCTACCTTCTGTAAATTCACTGTTTTAATAGCAGCCGTCTCTACCATATCAGGATAATACTAAAATCTGTACTAGCTGACAATATATTGATTAAAAAGAATATAAGGCTTTGGGCCATACCCAAGGAAATTGCATTGCTATTACAAGGACACTTGCATTTATTTTTTAAAATTTGAAAGCAAAATGTCACTTTAAATGCAAGTCCTCTGTGAGGAGCTCTATCCAGTTGCACCAAGTTAGTGATTCATTTAGAAGTTATTAGTTTGCCGCTAGGCATTTTCTACTCTAAGGACTCCTGAAAAGACTCAGAATATTTAAGTATCGAGTAGTTAAATGTTGAAACTTACATGCATTCCTTATTTATGCTGTGCATTTTATTCAGTCAAATTAAAACAATGAGCAAAATGAAAACATCACCCACATCACCTGCACCCAGCATATGGTGCTAGCGGAGGGATAATCACATAGGAGAGATACCGATGATTTTCATTTTGTACAGAAAATTGTTGACTTTCTACTTTCATAACGTTCCCAAAGGTTGTTTTGTTGCCTTAAACAATGAACTTTGTTTACTGAGGTTTTAACGTGTGAATGAATCTGTGTTCAATGCAGTAGGCATAAAGGGGCATTTGGGCTCTGTCCCTGGGCTAGTTTTCTAATGCTGCTGTAACAATTACCACAAATGTAACAGCTTAAAACAAGACTCATGTATCATTTCACTGTTCTGTAGGTTAAAAGTTCAACATGGGTCTCATCAGGCTAAAATCAAGGTATTAGCAGGCTGCATTTCTTACTGGAGGCTTTGGGGAGGAAGGGGCCTCCACGCTCATTTGGGTCAGTCAACAGCAGAATTCAGTTCCTTGAGGTGTCGGGCTGAGGTCTTTTTTCCTTGCTGTCTGATGGCTGTGGGTCATTCCTTGCTTCTTGAAGCATCCCTTATTCCTTGAACATGGCCCCCTCACTCCACCCTCAAAGCCAGCAACAGTAATCCAGTCCTTCTCACATCAGATCTCCCCTTCAGCGTCTTTTCTCTTTCCTTTCTACCATTCTTTCTTTCTGAATCCATCAGGAGAAAGTTCCCTATCTTTAAGGTCTGGAGAAATTAAATTGGGTCCACCATGATAATCCAGGATAACCCCCCTATTTTAAGGCCTGTAACCATAAATATATCTTCAAAGTCATCCCATTATGCAGCTTGACATAACATAACATATTCACAGGATCCAGGAATTGAGATAGGAGGAGCTCAGTTTCCATGGGTTCAGGTTTCAGGATACGCCTCTGGGCTTCAAGCCACTCCCTAAGGTCTCAGGCCTCTCCTCTAGGTGCTCCCCTATAGAAGAGTTACTGTTGCTTTTTGGACTTATTTTTGGTATCAACAAAGGGAAATTGATATGATACCTGGTGGTGGGGGGTGACTTATGAAAACCCACTGGCTGGGAATGCTTAATAAAAAGGAGTTATATAACCCCAGTAGCCAAGCTTGCTCAGTAGAGGGGAGTTTATCCTTTGAACAACTGTCCACTAGAGGCACTGGACAGGACTAAATATTCCAGATGTTTTCCAGTGCATATGTTGGAATTTGACCAATGAGCAGTGTGGAGCTCTTTTACCTGCCCGTAATCTTGCTGACTGGGCCAATTGTCGAGCTACAGCTGGGTCTGGAGCTCACAGACCCCTCAAGCCCATTCACAGACTGGGTCACAAACCTTTCACATGCCAGGCTGCGTCCCCAGACCCCTCACGTGCCAGGCTGGGTCACCAGACCCTTTACACTCAGGTCTATGAGCTAGGTAACCGGCAAACAGGTCCTTGGAAGCTGTAGATTGGAAAGCATGGCTGTATTTGTGGCAGCAGTCACCCAAGGCAGTAGTCAGCCAAGGTGGTGGCACTGTGCAGGTGCACCAATTCTGCCCATACACAACTCATACACAGCAAATGCTCAGCAAGATTCTGAATATCTGAGGGGCTCTGACCATCCTCCTATACTTTCCCAACAATCCACCCCTTCAGGTTCCCTCTCTGTATAATCTACACATTCATAATCTCCTGCAATGTTCCCTTGGCGAGGATAAATGAGCCTTACATTCACACATTACACATTCCATCCCAGTCCCTAAAGTCTTTAGCTTGTTGCAGCACCAACTCAAAAGTCCAAAGTCTAAAGTCTCCTTTGAGACCAAAAGCAAAAGTTCTTCCAGCCATGAACCTGTAAAGAATCAGAAAACAGTTTATCTACTTCCAAGATACAATGGGACAGACACTGGGTACACATTCCCATTCCAGAAGGGAGGAATAGAAAGGAAAAACCGGCCGCAAACAAATCTGAAACCCAAACAGGGCCAACATTAAGCACACTGGGGCACCTGGACCACTAAGTGTTGGGCAACCTCGCCCCTACAGCTCTGCCAAGTACAGCCCATTGAGCTGCCCTGGTGCCTGCAGCTTTTCCAGGCTGGCGTTGCACACTGCCAGCAGCCCCATGGTTCTGGGATCCTGGTGGCAGTCCCACCATCCTGGCTCCACTAGACATTTCCTCAGTGAGGGTTCTCTGTGGGGGCTCTGACCCCAGTTTTCTGCTCCACATTGCTCCGTAGAGGACCTCTGCAGCAGCTCCATCCCTGCAGCAGGTCTCTGCCTGAGTGCCTCTGGCTTTTTCTTACATCTTCTGAAATCTAGGTGGAGGCTGCCATTCCTCCACTGCTCTAACATACTGCTGGCCTGCAAACTTAACACAACGTGAATGCCACCAAGGTTTTCGGCTTTCGCTCTTTGGAGGTGCTGAGGCAGGATCGCTCCAGCCAGAGCGGCTGGGATGCAGGGAGCAGTTTGCTGAGGGCAGCTGCACCCCAGGTCTATCTTCCAGGACAACTCAGTTCTCCTAGGATGGGAGGGGTGCTCTCTCAAACTTCTCAAATGCCCTTAGGGCCTGTGTTGGGTGGGCACCCTTCCAGACTTCTTACATGCCTTTAGGGTATTTTCCCCATTGTCATGGTTCTTAGCATCTGCCTCACTGCCAATAAAATGTCTTTAGCAAACAGTTTATCTGCTTCAGCTTCACCCTAGTGTTTTTCTCCAGCTTTTGAATTACCTCAATCAGCTCAGCTTATACTGGCTATTCACTCAGTCTCAGGCAGTTTTTGCAGTGTTCACCCACATTTCAAACAGCTGCATTTTCCCAGACCATTAAGGAGTGGCTGCCTCGCCCTTGTGCATATCTGCAGCTCTTTCGTAACTGTTGCCACTGAGACAGGCACATAGTAATGGAGAATAATTTTTCCACCTTTTTGCCATGTGAAAACATACTTGAAATTCTGTAGGGGCACCCATCCTCAGGTTATCTGCCCATTTGCATGTGGCACACTTTTCTTGGGTTTATATGGCACACGGCCGGACATCAGGTTTAAGTGGCACCCTCCAAGCCTTTTGCCCTCAGACAAATGAAACATGCACTTACTATATCATCTCTAGAGCATGTTACAGCATCCAGCCCTAGGTCTCATAGCTGCAGCCACCAGGGGCTCTCCCTGTTTCTGCAGCTTTACTGTCTTAATTTCTCATGCACAACAGGTCATATATGGAGATGCACAGTTTCTCCAACTCACCACAGGGTTCATCATCATCCCTGGTGTGAGAAGCAGGAGTGGCCAGTCACTGCACATCATCCTCCAGGACATTTATCCGTGCTTCCAACAACTCTGCTTTCTGCCACAATCTCAATCAGTTTGCAGCATAGTTAACAGCAGCCAGGCTCTGGTCAGCAGAAAAGTGGCCACCAGGCACCAAATGCAGAAAGACAGCCACATTTCCTCCCCTTCCCAAGGGGTTTTGCAAGGGGTTTTACAAGGCAGTACAGTGTGCAGCAACCAGATCCTGGTCAACAGGAAGATGGCCATAGGTCAGGGCATATTCAAATGCAGCTACATTTCCTCCTTCCAAGGGCTTTTCAGCTCCTGTACCTGCTCAGAATCCTGTCACAGACTATACCAATTGTAGAGCTATGCTAAGGTTGGAATCCTGCCAATGTCGCCAATTGTAACGCTGCTTTATCCTGTTCGTGACACCAATTGTGGAGCTCTTTAACATGCTCATAATCCTGCAGACTGGGCCAACTGTCAAGCTATGGTTGGGTCTGGAGCTCACAGACCCCTCAAGCCCATTCACAAACCCCTCACATACCACACTGTGTCCCCAGACCCCTCACATGCTAGGCTGGGTCACCAGACCCTTTACACACAGATCTATGGTCTAGGTAACCAGCAAACAGGTCATTGGAAGCCATAGCTTGGAGAGCATTACAGCACATGTGGCAGTGGCCGCCCAAGGCAGTAGTCAGCCAAGGCAGTGGTGCCATGCAGGTGCACCAACTCTGCCCACACACAACCCATTCACAGCAAATACTCAGCCAGATTCTGAACATCTGAGGGGCCCTGACCATCCTCCTATACTTTTCCAATAAGCAGGCTCTAAGAAAGAGACCAACTGAGCATATGCAAGACTATGTTACATAACTGGGAACCACCACCTTAGTTAAATATTCACTAGATAGCATGAATGTGCATTAGATAACAATACTATGAAAGTTGAATTCTGTAGAAGGTGGGGCTGCTTCTGCTGCTTACCCTCTCTACAGCCAGCCTATACTTTGCCTGAGGTGTCTATTTCTTTCTTTTTGTATTAAACTTGCTGTGGTTGGTTGTTTGCTTTCCTGGAACCCACCCGCACATCACAAGAAGAGGTGCATATACTTCACTTTTGTGTTAAGGTTATTTCTAGGAACAGCTGCTCACTCTTGAGCCAGCCTACACTGTGTACTAAACTATAAGTGTGCATTTCTTTCTTTCATATTAAACTTTTGCAGACCCTACTCAGTCTCCAGAGCTAGGCCACACTGTCTCTTTGAAGCCTATACTTCTTATCCATTACATTAAACCTGCTTTCACTTTGTACTGTGACTGTGCTCTTCAATTCTTTCCTGTGGTGGAGTCTAGAACCTACTAGAGGACAGGGTGGGTTGAGCCCAGCTACTGGGCCTTACGAGACCCTCTCCTCTGATATCAGAATTAGAAAATGGACATTTTGTGGGGAGGCACTTTTTACCTATTATAGTTCCCTACTTAAGGAATTAAAATTATAATTGTAAACAAAACACCACCAACAAAAATAACACTATATTTTGCAAGAAAAAGAATACATAATTCTGAAACAGGCTACTAATGCTGTTAAGTGGGATCAGTTGCAAACTGGAATAGATGAGGAAAGACTTCAGAGAGGAGCTGAGATTTGAATAAAGCATTAAAGTGAGGTACAAGCATTTCAGCCAAAGGAGAACATGAGGGAAAATATATATGTTTGCAACATGCTTTATTTCAATGTAGTCTCAATAAAAAAATGTCATTTTCGATAAAAGTAAAGAATGGTTTTTCTCTTACATCTGATGCAGAATGAGTGTAGAAGTGGTTAAAGTCCATACATTTTCATAATGTCTTTTAAGACTCCAAGTAGAAACAGAATTAGGTCTCTTTTGTGATTTTTATATCACCAATGTATTTTCTATAAAACTGAAGTAATTCAATAAACATAAATGAGAGAACTGGAAGGATATTTGGGTGTCTACCTTCTGTGATTTAGAGACAGTTTACTGAAATACAAAAAGGTTATGAAGTTAAGGATATACAGGACCTAGAATAAAACAGGACTAGAACTTTAAATATCTGACTCCCAAGTTAGCAATTTCCAGTAGCACAGGTTTTATAATAGTGTAATCATCAAAGAGATTTGTGCAATCATCAGAAATTTCTTGAGGTATCCAACAATAGAAATGGAGATGATCATGTTGATCATGATGATTTCTATCAGAGAGCAACTATTTAGTTCTCACAAAACCCAGTGAGACAAGTACTATTTTGTTTTTCATTCTGCAGGGGAGGAAAGATTGGAAGAAGCCTGGGGTCACACACTGTGTACTACTGGTGATCAACAGAACGTGAACGCCGGAAATGTGACTCCAAAGCTGGAGTCCTTATCTTCCGCTTGGTCGGATCATGTGGGAATAAAACCTTACACTGGAAGATATGCTCGTCATTGCTAGGAATGGTGGGGCTCAAGGTAGTAACATTTGCAAATTAAAATAAAAAAGGGGGGAATGCAAAATTTCTGAAGCCAAATAAAGCATGCTTTCTTTGAATCATTAAAATACATTCACATCCAGACACATACTGTGTCATGGCTAGATAAAAACAAATGAGAGTGAAGGATTGAGAAACTGTTGGGGATTTGAGGGTGGGTCTGGGTGGAGACATCCTGGAGGGAAGACAGGCCAGGACATTAAGTACCATTTTATATCTTAGAATACTAAGCAGCTTTTGAAAAAAATCTTGCAAAAAACTGTCTTTTAAAAACATTATTAAATACCATGTGTATTTTTATGAGATGAATATTTATTTTAACCTCGATTCATAAACCACACAAGACACATTTCTGGAAAGTTTAATAATATAAAACCAAAGGAACAATAAAACACAAAGCAAAACATCTGGAATAATATGTTAATTGTTTTTTTTACTAACATTTAATGACTTGTAATATTTTTACATATAAATACTAATATCATACTATTTAAAATATGTGTACAATTTTCTGCCTAAGCTTCAGCAGAATATTCTATTTCAGCTGTAATTTCCTATAAGGGAAATGAAAGATTTGTTTAACTTTTGATATTCGTATTATTACAATACAATTATTTACTGGATCATTGTTTTACTCTTGTGGTGCTCCTAATCTTTCAATGTTGTTTAGCAATTGCTCAACATCTGTTTTTCAGTGGAAAAGGGCAGAAAAGACTGAGAAATATTCTGGAAAGCCAACAGGCAGATCTTGCTTTTGCAAATCATGCCCCACGCACTTACTGCTGGTAGGTAAGTTTTATATTGAACAAGTAAGTAATCACTTTTAATAAAAATACTCAACGACAGGCAAGTAAAAGTAATGAAAAAGCTTAAACAGGGGAACAAAAGGACTAACATTATGCATTAGTTTAAGGAGTTTGTGTTTATTACTGTTGACTTCACAGCCCTGCTAAAACAATAAGAATGCATTTTTCTCTTCCTTATTTATGCAACATAAAGCCCACCCACAAGAACGACACCCCATGTAAGCAGAAAGATTATTGAAATCATGTTCAAATACAACATAACCCATGAAATATTGCATGTTTTCACGTTCTCACTCCATACTCACAACGATTCAGAGATATTAAACACTATCATTCTGAATTTGCCTAGTAAACTGAGATTCAGGCAAGATTCAATGATTTGCTTCAGTTGCACAATTGACCGAAGACTCAAACTGAGCTCCTGGCTCACGTCCTCTTGAATTCAACAGCATTGAATCCCTTTTTCCTCCTGCCCTGGCTAAGAGTGACTAGTGGACAGATGGCATATTGTATGTGCCTGTACCCCCAAATATATAGTGCAACACCCGCACGACGGGTGCCAGGACAACTTGTTTGATCATTTGAAACTATGATTTGAGAGACTGGAAGTCACTTTACATGGGGTAGTGGCCGTGAATCATGGCAGATCTTGCACATACACTTCATTATTTAATTCCTGTTAAAATCCCCAAACTTATTTTTAAATTTTATCCAAGATCCATCTCAATTGTAGGCTATATATACTATTTTAAGATTTAAAAACACAGTACCTGTATTTATATTTATTTATTATATTTAAAACTAATTAAATATTATAAATAAATAAATTCATATGAAAATGGACAGTGTAGGAAAGAAGTAGTATTCTTTTTATTCTACGTTTTGTCAAACTATTTTTGGTGTTTCTTCGCTCCATCTTCCCCAGATCTGCAACACTGTTGCTCGCATTTTCTCTTGCTAATTTGATATTCTGACACTAGATATCAACCAAGATATTATATTAATCTCACAGTATATTTTCTAAGTTTGCTTATTTTTTGATTATTTAAAACTTTTACATCATACATCCTGTATACAGACAGAACTTTTTTACCTGCAAACCTCAACCTTTCAAATCTACTGAAGATATTTGGGGAAATAGCAAGTTTTTGAGATTGTGTTAAAATAACTATCTTACAGTGAAGATGGTTAAAGTAAAGGGTTTGATTTTGATGTAAAATTTAACTTAATGTGAAAACACTTCTCAAGCTGAACAGGAACAAGTTCTTAGAAGTTACAAATATCTTTGAATAAAGTATATTGACAAAACTACTAAACAATGTTTAAAATTAGTAAATTTTAAACATTAATAAATTAATCAATATTTCCATAATAAAGGAAAATCTAGAGATATAAGATCTGTAGGAGTAGAAAATAAAAACAAGTATCTGTGAATGCACTCATCGAGTCGAATGAGATTGAGGCTTGGATTCAGAGGAAGTGGGTTCAGATACCGGGCGAGTCCCTTCTCATCAGCTATCACATCACCTTGGTTAGTGTATAGCCTTCCTGAGGCTTACTGTCCTCATCTCCTAGTTTTGGATAAAAAAATTTCCTAATTTTGATGTGTGGAGTTGATGTGTGGCTGGCCTTGAATCATTCAATGAAAGGTAGATTTAAATCTATTACTAATGATGAATAAGGTAAGAAATTTGGTGTATTAAAACACTATCCCTGGACTATTGCTGGAATATAAAACACGTGGTATGTAAAGTTATGTGGGTCAGTATTATTTCTAGAACTGACCCATGCAAGTCAAGTAGTTTGTTTTATAAGTTTGAAGTTCTGCCTTCAAACATAGCTGATGCTTTTGGTACCAGAAAAGTAGAAATTAAACACAAAATCCCAACAGCATCTTGTTGTTTCTGGAATAGTTGGTTTACTGATGTCATAGGATTCTTGTGAGGCCTGGACAGCCCAGCACAAAGATTCTGTGTGTTCTTGGATAAAGAATCCTGTTGGATTGCTTCCTCAACCAATTTTTATGATTCTGTTGAACGAAAGTTGTTTTACTTTCACACTGAATCTTTTTCACCTATACCAGGGGGATATTGAGGACTCATTTACAAGTCTTTCTTTTATTTGCTTTTGTGTTATTGTGCTGGTATTACATTGATTTCATGTAGCCTTTATGGTCATTCTCTGCATGCTGGCACATAAACATTACTACTTTTCTTTAAATGCTATTACAATCATATTAAAGATGTAATTAATATTATCACTTTGAATGCCATGTCATGAACTCCCAATACAGAAACTAAAAAAAAAAAAAAATCCTAACTGTATCAATTATATTTTGAAACTCACCCATTCCCATTTCCACTGAGCTTTGTAACACACAAACTTCCTACTCTTTTTGTTTCTTTTAAGCAAAGCATTTGTGAATAGAGTGATGTTAAAATAACTGTAAATTGAACATGGCTTTCTGAATGACTCATAGAAATTGAGAGTAGATCTCTCAAAAATTAAGAAAAGCAATGAGTCAGATCAGACAACCATATTATTATTTGATCCTACCCCCATTTGGAAAGATCAGCAAAAAAATACAAAGTAACCATGGTAATAAGTATAGGAGTCAAATAATGCCATTTAGGGTGATATGCTTGATCTTTGTGTACATATACTAAATAACTTACAGCAATTTTAAAGTTTTTGTTAAAAAGTAAGGTATTATTTCTCTAGGAAGAGATCTATTAACACAGAATTAATATGAAATACAAGTGGGAATTAATCAACTATAGTAGATGAAGACCTGTAAGAGCTCTTTATATGTGATAAAGAGCGACAAATGGAGAGAGATAAAATAATACGTGTAAACAGAGTCTACTCTGGTAAACTCTGCAGTAATTCCCCCATTATTTTCAACATCAACTAAAAGTTTATTATTTTAGATTTTGGGACATATAACTAAAGTAGGAAAGAGAGAGTTTGAAGATGAATCATAGAAAAATCAGTAAGATTAAATCAGGTCAAATACAAAGCCTTGAAAAGAATCAAGGTGAAACGTAGTAGAGAAAAGATGAAGGGACCACTATAATCTTTTATAGAAAGCTGCTATTCAAAGATAGCAGTTTTTACAGTTTTTGAACTTCTATAAATAGTATAATAAGAGGAACATAATCTAAATAAATAGTGTGTGTTTAATGCATTTAATTAGAAATTAAAATATTAGACAGAAGGTTATTAAATATGCACACAACCATTTATCATTCTAGGACTTCAGGGATTCGTATCAGAATAATCATGGACTACAGATGAGGATTACTTCTTGAATAATAGAATAACAACAAAAAATAGATTAGATATAATTGTTAAGCCAGCTAACCAATGTTAATTCAAAGAACACTTTAGTTAGTACTTGCCTTTTTCTCAAATTACTGTTAGGTGTGTGTAAGAGAAGAGATTGCTCATGGCAGGCAGTTCATGGCATGGTCTGCAGAGCAATTAGGTTCACCTCCAGAAAGTGTCCTGCCATCAGTGTTTCTGTTCAATCATTTGTATGTGTATGTGTCGGGGAGAGGTCCTCTTAAATGTAAAACTCAGTCAAAAGGTTCTACTTAATTTTGGCAGGACAACATCCCTTCGACCTAATGTAGCACAGAATGAATAATACAGGCACAGAGAAAATAGGTTAGAGAGTGGCAAACAGCAGCCATTCCTGGATTAGTCTAACATTTCTAGTCAATAACCAACAATTAATGAAACACCACCGGTGGAGGGAAACACAGCCTCCTCAGAAACACCGTGGTACACGTTGAGAATTTACAGATGTATGATTGTACTGATTCTACAAAAATGAGTATTTGGATCTGAGATTCTAAAGTAGGAACCAGCCCAAATTGCTAAGACAATCAAGGACAGAAGATCAGCAAAACCAAAATAAAGAGGAAAGGACATTTGGCCACATTAGATTAGAAGAGAACCCATTGCCATAGTCCTCTAGCAAGTATTTTCACAAATGACTTAATAAGAGGAAAAAGAGTTTATTTCAAACATTCTAAAAATTTAAACTAGTAATATGTTATTATAGTAATATTAACTAAAACAATATTATTATAATAATATCACCACTATCTTTTGAATAATTACACAGTGCTACTAATTTATATATTGTGCTTCAACTCAGATTATTCTATGACACCCTTGGCAAATTATTACGACCCTGATGTTATATCAGAGAACTCTGCTGCTCAGGGAGTAAGAAGCATAGTTATGATTAGAACCCAACATGGAGGGGTCACGGGACTGTTAGAAAAGGCGGCACATGCTCCTGTGAGTTTGTGGTGTGGGCTGCACTGTCTCCACTTGTGCATAAAACCCCAAGTTCAATGACACCTCCAGATATTATTACATGAAAAAAATTTTAAACTGGGTGGTTGCCAACTGATGAAAATCAGGATTCTTTACCTGAGGGAAGACTTAGCTCTAATTTTAATTTTACTGCAAAATGACACACATTACATTCATTAACATGTATATTAGAAGCAGTTGTGGAAATACAACAACTATTATTTTAGACTCAGACAATTAAGATTTCTGTTTTTTTACTAATTTCTAGTTCTGTAGCTTCTGTAAATCACTTTGCTGTTTTCTGCTTATCTTCTTCAAAATGAGATAGCAACATGTCTTTCTCAATGTTTCTGACAAGACTAAAGGAACTGGTATTTGTAAAAGTGCTTTACAAGCTAACAATTATTTGTCATTATAGATTTAGTTTATTTTTATAAAATGTGACTGATTTCTACCTAGTCAATTTTCTATGTTGTATATGATTATTTCCAGCTGGAATCTTACAGAAAACATTGTATTTAGATCAGTCCTTCATAATGACACTGCCAGACAATATATTCACTGTGAGCTTCACACTGAAAGAGAATAATTAAGGAGTCCATTCAAACTTCCTGTTTTACCTTGTGGTTGTTATTTTACCCAAGAGAGCTAAAACCGTACTGAGACACAGAGCATTCTCTCAGGAGCAAGAGGCAAGGCAGTGAAAGAAACAATTACGTCTAATTGACTCAGCAGGTGAATAAAACCAGAAAACCAGTCTAGTAAATGAGTAAGTGCCTTTGGTAGATGTGAAGTCTGTTTTTGAACTTGGAGATGATGAAGAGGCAGGGGTGAAGACACTTCCCAAAGAGCAGTGGCCATTAAGTTACAGTTGGTAGGGATGGATGTGTACCTAGACTACTATAATAAAGTCGGAATTAAAAATAAAACAATTATCCAAATGTATCCTTGAAAGATAACACATTTTTGAAAAATTGTAACAGAGGTATTATTTTTTACTAGCTAATCCTGGATATATGGTAAGAACATACCCTAAATCTAATTGCTTTTAGAGGATTTTCACTTAAATCATAGTATGTGCATGTGTTTTAAAAATTTAACACACTCACACACCCACATAAAAAGTAGTCCAAGAGTATAAGCAGGGAAGCATGTACACTTCTCGGCTTTGGATCCGTGAGTCTCGAGTAAGGGCAAGTGTGTGTTTCACTTCTGACACACTGAGCAGCGTCTCTAATTCTCAAACTACCTAGTTCACTTCAAAGGGCTCTACTCTGTGAGAGAGCTGTAGAAATGTGTGGCAAGTACAACAAAATTAATCTTTTGGTTTCACAACAGCAAATTCTTATATATTCCTATTCTAGATGGTAGTACAAAATTAAAATTCAAACCTACAAAATATATTCATAATATTTAAACATTAAGTAGGCCCATCATACATATGATATGTTTTATGTTTAAATAAATGTAAATATACATTAAATATAAAATGCATAGTTAATTATTATGAAATTGTCACCACATTATGGTAATGAATACACTCATTTCATCATTAATGAATAATCTAGATCAGAGGTCAGCAAACCGTGGCACACAGGCTGGTCATTTCTTTTTGCAAATAGAAAGTCCAGAGCTGTGTCAATAACACTATACACAGCATCTAATACTCTCGTTTTTTAAAATTATTTTTCCACACATCTTGATTCTTCTTTTCCCCAATTCCTTTTAATAACTTCATATTGGAGTTCCTGTGGTTCCTTGGAGTGTTTGGAACTTCTCCAGGAAGTCTATCATATTTTCTCTGTTGTATGAAATAATGCATGCAAAGCCCTTAGCACTGTGACTGGCACAGGCCAAGCTTATAGCAAATCATAATTGTACATATCAATAATATTTTCTGTGAGGAAGACCATCCTGCACATCCCCTGAGAGGAAGTTTACGTGCACGTACTTTTTCTATCACTACTATTGACTCTCTGACCTTCATGGGAATGATCTTTATCGGGGTCACATCAAACTTGAATGGCATTGTCCAAACAGAGAAGCTTTCTATTGGACTATACCAATTTTATAATGTTACTCTTTAGAATTAAAAGCTTGTGTAGTGGTTTGTCTAAGAGAATGTATCAGGCAATTTATTAGGGCTACTTCTCATAGTAGAAGAGATGTAGTGATCAATGTTCAGACAATATTTACTTTTAGGGACTATCATAAACAGTAGTTATAAGTGGGAAGTTATATAATTTATAAAGATTCACAATGTTTGGAAGCTTACCTTGTAAATTTTAAAACAACCATATTACTAATGATTATAGTGCATTTACATATAGGTGTATAATAGTATAGATATAAAATAACAAGACAAATATTTTTTAACTAATATCTGGATTAACACCTATACATACAAATAAAGTCACTATGAGAGGCTATATGTTCCATTTTTTAAAACTTCTGCAACCCATCTTTAAGAGCTAGCTGAAGTCATAGGTATAAAGTATTTTTCCATGGTGGCAAATACATGCTAAGTAGCATTATTAATATTTTTATTTTAAAGTTGTCCAGCTTCATATAGAACCTGACATTACTTTTGAATCTTTTACGTATATAGAGTACTTCAGGGTTTACCAATATGTTCACATATACATCATTTTTATTTTTAAAAAATCAAGTAAAACTAACTCAATGTGGCTCAAAAGATAATTTTTACAAAAGAGTTCATAAGCCTTTTAAAATATTTATTACTAAAAGAAACATTACTAGTCTGAAAAACAAAACCCACCATGATGTATATTTAATGAAGCTCATTAACTTATTTTTTCTTATTTCCCTATGCACTGTCCTAAACCCAATACAGTTAGAGAAAAGGAACATTACGACGGGGTTGTAAATGTCAAGAACAAAACGAATATCACATTTAGCTCAAAGGAACACAGGAAACATTAGCTGCATGCCTCCAGCATTTCTCTGGCAAGCTGGGTTTAGTGTTTGTATAAATAGTCTTCATTGCAACATTTCATCACTGAAAAATCCAGATATGAATTTATAAAAGCAAAAGAAAGTGTAAATAGGAAATAAATCCTGTTAATTGAAGTTTGCCTTTGCCACAGCCCTTTCAGCAATGGCAGCCCTGGGGGAGTCATTGGCGCGGAAGTCCATGTGCATGCAGCGTCTTACACTTCCAAGCCGCACACGGCTGTTGGTCCCTGGGCTCTTCCTCCAGGCTATTATTTTGCTTTTTTTTTTTTTTTAAATAAAAAAATAAATATAGCTTACTTCCTCCAACTAGTTGTTAAATAAGTTTTTGCCCTTTAAGCAAACATCCTTTTCTTTTCTTTGTAGCAACAAGACAAGCAACAAACTTAAATTATGTGGCTCTCACTGGGACTTTACTCAAGTGTCTACTGAATACAGTACACCTAGGTATTATATTTTGTGAACATTTACTATAGCCATGGACTTGTATCATAATTGCCCAGACATTCAGCCTCTTTAACAACCTGCTGAGAATAGAGAATAATGTGTAAAAAAAAAAAAAAAAAAATTTTCCCTCTTTACGACTGCCGTGAAGATAAGCCGATTGGCTCTGAGTCCAGACTGTTTCTTACCTTCAGCAATGTGACCAAGACTTCGGTTCTACTACTTTATCTATACCTAATTATGACCTTAAGCAGGAGGGGTTAGATAGTATTACCCTGATACTCTGGAACTCAAAGCAGTTCATTCTGCTTACTAATATTCATGGGTTTTATTTATAGCTCTTTCAACAGGAGAAAGAAGAAAGAAACTCTGCCTTGATCCATCCTAGCTATTTTTAAAACCACAGGTCAAAAGACTTAAGTCATGGCCTGCTCTTGTTATTACCTCTCAATTAAAGGATTAATGTCTTCTCCTAAATAGGGTAACAACCTACAAATAGATTTTCCTGCTTCTGAACCTGATTTTCTTTTCTGTGTCCCACCTTCTTGTTAAAATATATTCTCCCTTCATGGTGATATCTCTACTTCCAGTGATGAGTGCTGGTTTTACCTGAAATCCCACATTGTTCCACGCTAGTATGTCTCCTCTGGAAAGGAAAGTAGACTGAAAGGTGTTATGTGCTGAGGCACAATGGGTAGCCATAAAGACAGGATGTCCTCTTGGAGTATACTAGCATCATAAAAACATAAATAAACTCCTTCTCCTCCAAAAAAACATTTGGGTTCACATTTGGTTTGCAATCACTTAGGATTCAATAGATCCCTTTCCAGATCTGTCTTCTCTATAATTATTTATCATTTTCCCCCTGTCCAAGGCTGCTTAACGCTAGATTTTTAAAGTATTGATTATTACCTTATCTCAAGTTTAGCATGAAAGCAACAACATGACCCCAGAGGCCAGTCTTTTAGAAACAGATCTCATACAGAAGAGAATTAAAAATACTAAGACCATTAGGGCAATAGAAAACCCAGTTTTGGGGGTCAAATACGTCTTATTTCAAATTTAGGCTTTTTTGTTGTTCTCTAGTTTGTGACACTACAATTAATCAAATGTGCTCAATTTGTTCAACTGTGAAATAACATTGGTCATGAAGAGCTATTGTGATAGAGTACATATGCAAATTTCCTGGCATATTATAAACAATTATTATATGATCATCATTCTGAATCACGGTAATCAATATTTGTAAAATAACATGAAAATCCTCACATAGACAGTAAAACATGTTTCATAATCATGGTCCTTGTGTTATAGTTTACATATTGAGGGTCAGGAACATTGGTAGCATGTGCTCACCTAGTAAGTGGAAATCAACACTTAAAATAAGCTCTTTTTTAAAAAGCACACAAACAACAATAAAATAAATTCTGACTCCATGATGCAAGAGTTTCCACTTTTTCCCCTGTGCTGCTTTTCTAAGTCTGCACCAATAGTCCACTGCTCAGCAATTATTTCAACTTTCAACAGCACAAACAGCTAGGCTATACTCTTTAAAAGACATAGCGGTTTTATTTCCATAACATAAAAATTTGAACATTTGTAGTTTTAAAAAACCTCATTTGAAAATCAGAATTGTAGATTTTGGTCTATGCATAGCTAAACCCTAAATATATTCAAAGACATTTTAGTTTTGTGCTACCAAGCTTAGAAACACCTACATCTCACTTTCTTTGTAGATATTGAAAATAAACTCTGCGTGTACAGCTATTTTTACTGCATATTTTTGCACAATGTAACTCTACTGTGACTCATACTTTTGCAGATGAGCATTTCATCTTTCTTTAATTTGAGATGAGAGAGAGAGAGAAAGTTCATGGATTTTGGCTATATCATTTTCTAGTTAATATTAGTTACCAAGATTCCTGGTTATAAGAATTTTCACATTTTCCAATTTGAATTTTAAAAACATTCAAGCTATTTTTTTGATAAACACTAGAAAGATTTATAATATACAGGCTTTAGTTTTAGTGGCAGAAAAGTAGTGCCATATTTGTATTTTTACTTACCACACAATTCTTTAAACATTTTTTCTCTTTTTTTTAACCAAAGATAACTTTAGACTAAAAATAATTGAGTCAAGTGTGAGGCCATATGGCCATGCTTGAAATCATAGCATTAACTGTAATTATAAATGCAGACCTCTTTTATAAATTTATAAAATTCATAGCTATTGAACCAAAGAGTTAGCATGTCATAAGTAATCAGCAAGTTCATCTCCCCCACCTAAAATTTTATAAATAGTAAAAATATACTTAGCATTAGACATTGCACATATAAAAGGAAGAATTGCATTTGATAGGAAATATAGTGATGCCCATTTACAGAAGAGTAAACCAAAACTGAGGTGTTACATAATGTCCTCAAAGCCACACAGAGGCGAAGATGCACCCCAACCCAGACCAGCTCAAGACCTTCAATGACGGGGCCTTACCTAATCAAAGACTGAGGGGGAACCGGGCAAAGGCTGCTGCCGCTAGAACTGTATTCAGATTTTTACATTCTCATTTTAGCACTTCGGCTTTAATGATCTGTTGCACATTGTCAGAACAACGTACCCCAAATTAAAACATTTGTGCTGTCATTAAATAATGAGGAGGAGAATGAAAACTGTGTGGATTGCGCTGATATTCCTGGCTCCACCTAAGTAAAGACTAGCTATGAATTGTCCAACACTGTGGGCTTGTGGTTTCACGTTCTTGTGTCTCCCTTCACTTTGGCTCCCTGCCCTAGCCATCTCTCGTCATTATCAGATCAAAGCCAGCCCAAACCTGTAGTCAGGCAAGTGTCAAATATAAAGGCCCCAAACTTTAGTAGAAACTGCAAGCCATTCACATCTGGTGATGACTCATTTGTAAAATGGAGCAGGCTTTGACACCAGGCATCAGCCAGCCCAAGGAGGATATTCTTAAATCAATATATTTCCATGCATTGAACTTGACCACAAATAAAACTTGGTTCAATACAAATCTAAGAAGTGGGAAAGTTCTCACAGATTAGAAGGGGTTGACTGGTATGATTGATTGATATTGTTAGTGAACATTAGGGTTATAGGCAAGTGTACGGGACAGCTTGTAAATTTTTAGAAATTTTTGAGGGAGTGTCATAGGATTTGGTTCTCTGTCATGACATCTACTAGAAGATAGTCAAATGCACATGGGATATCAGTTGCAGGATTTGTATTTGTGTACTTGAGTGCAAGTTTGCTCTTACAAAGGGGACATTTTCTTTGACTTGTTTGAACATTGTGGTCTATTGAAATTGGAGAAGTCAAGCTCAACTAAACATGCTTTATCTCCTTCTACTTCTGTAACCAAATGTTCAGTTCACAATTTAAATATGAAAGCATGTAGCATTCTGTCTAGGAAAATTCTCCCGGCAGGGTCATTTAATGGCTTGTGTTACATTGTAATAGAAACAATTACAAAGGAAAGAAAGAAACTCAATAGTATGGTTTTTAAAAATTTTTATTTTTACCTGTGAAGAGTGGCTAAAGGCTAAAATAACACTTGAACAGAAATTTTAACTGCTAACTTGTGCAGAGACCAAATATTTTCACTTGATGACAGAAGGCTGTCCCTTTTGACTTTTTAAACTTTAGTCTTTTATTATAGGTGACACAATTTTTTTTTCCTTTATAATTATTTTATCTTCTTTTATAACTTTTTCTCACCATTGATTTTTAATATCTAATATGCCTCTTTTAATAGAAAGGCACAAGTTTTTGTACATTCAAAGGTACCTAGAAGAATAGAATGAAAGGTAAGGTGTTGGAATATTAGGTTTAAATTAAGACATTTCTGCAAAGATCTTAACCACAATTCTCCTTCAGATAACATGAAAAGAAGAATCTAGGCAAAGCATTCCAGGCTGGCAGGGAGACCAGATGATGCCATTCAACTAAAATTACTGAGGTCCTTCCCCAGTCCTTGAGTGAATCTCACACTGACAGCATTAGAAATTTATGTTTGTAAAGATGACTAAATTAGGCTCATAAGTGGTAAAATATTCAACACTGAAATGGAAGTCCTCCAGTTTTAACTGATATTGGAAATTCTGAAATCAATTATGGGCATAGAATTATTAGAAGTGGATATTTATATAACCACAGGGCAAGAACGGCTCTCTCTGGGTCACTAGTGCCTTCTATCTTATTGCAGGAGGGTTTTTAAACCATGTGGCAAAGATGAGAACATGTTTCTAAGGCCTTGCTGAATTTGACTTCTAGCTGGGCCCACCCAGCTGCTTGCTGCGGTTTCTCTGTCTCACGGTTGTGAGTCGGCATGATCATGAGAAGTTAAGCACTGGGGCAGGTGTTTCCATAACAGGGCACACTGGATCAGTTACAGGGCTGGAAAATTTTGTCTTTAGTCTGATCGTCTGGACATGGTGTGAGAGCTGATGTGGAAGGACCAATTCAGTCCTTCAAGAATCCGTTAGGTGCCAAAAGGCCACATGCTGTGCTAGATACACCATTACTTCAGGCAGCACTCATTTAACTTTGGACCTAGAGACGAGCAGAGACATAGGAAGTTGCTTACCCTGAATATTGCCAGAGAAATTGATTGCCTGAGATGCTGAATTATTCACCTCTGTCTCCTCAGACCTGTGCCACTTAGAAAAATGATCTAGCATCTCAGGTCCTGGTAACCTCAGTGCACAGAATCCAGCACTTTGATATAGTAAATAGAGGATAAGGGAAAGGAGGATTATCCTTCATTGAGCACATGCTTGGTACCAGTTCCTCCTACAAATCACATTTTAGTTCTCACAAAAGCCCTATGAGATGGAAGTATTGCCCTGATTTTATAAATGAGAAAACCAACACATTGAAAAGGTGAAAGAGCTTGTCTGAGATCCTGAGACTCAACCAGCCCCACAGTGAAAACACAAAAGACTTTCCCCAGTCATGTCCCTAAGTTAAAATGTTCAACAATTATACAAAAGGCACATTACATCACAGGTGGTTTAGTGTGGCTTATCCATCAGTGATAGGAGATGCCTGAGAAATAGAAAGAACTGCCAACATTTTTATATAGATGGAATTATAAAAATATTAAAAATATGCCAATGTACAGTGAACTGGTGAAATGGGAGAAAAATAAACAACTCATTTTCTTCTGAAAATGAATTTTAACAACTTATAAGCCCCAACAACTTGTATACCATGTGGGCTTTTAATCAAGAATCTTGTTTCACCAATTTAATTTACTACAAAGTTAAAAATATTCATTTAGGATTTATTATTTTCTTCTTTGTTCCAGAAGTAAGCACTCCTAGAACCATGCTCATTTTAAAAAGCACATAAATTTTTCTAAAATATTTTATAATAATTTAGATTAGAATGATGGTTACAGAAAAGGCATTAGTTAAGTAAATTAATAAATATTCACTTCTGATGTGGCATCTAAGTGCATTCACTATGTTCCCTGCTGATTTTTTGTTGAACACCACGGACAACTCCTTTTATTTTATTAGCAATGAGATGGAAATTGGTAGTTGGCAGTTCTCTGCTTTTAGACAAGACACTTATATTTAGAGACCATTTAAAATACAGCAGTGTGTGACATTTGAGATCAGTGTTGTTATGATGATGTTTGTGTCTCTCTGTGATGTGAGTCTGAATACAATCTGGAATATGTTCTTTTAAAAATCTGGCTTTCTTCAAAACATGAGAAGATTGTTTAAAGTAATATATTATGCTTTATTTCTTAAAGACATGTTTAATCTCAGCCCCAAACCTAGATGCATGCATAGATTTGGCAATTAAACCTTAAAGACTGAAATGTACATAGTTCAGATAATGGAAGATAATTCCAAGAACATAGTAAGTTTTAAAATAAAATGGTAAGCAATAACAGAAAAATGGTTTAGATGGCACTCGATTTAAAAGATTCTTTTTATCTTAAGGTTAAGGCAAAGTCTTCACATACTAGTGAAGTCTCGATAGCTGCTTGTGCGAATGTCCCACTCGTGACAATGTGGGATGATGTACAAAGAGCAGAGTTATCAATGATAATTCCAAATATTAAAAACAATTACTGACAGTGCTAAAAATGATGGACCTCAGCTTGCTCTTCTTGAAAATGGGAACTATCATGTTTAACTTACTGTGACAAGTGTATAAATTTTGTAAATCGTACTGCAGAAATTTTCTCTGCTCCTTTTTGGACTCCAGGGCCAGGACATACCTGCAGTTTTCAAGTGCTGGGGATTGCCAAAACATAAGAAGGAAATAACATAACAGAGATTTACTAGTATGGACTGAGCATAAACAGAAGTGAAGTCAATGGTTGGGTGAGCCTGTGCTGACATCAGGCTGCCGGGGTCTGATTCTTTGTGCCACAAATTATTTATTCGACTTCTTCTTACCTCAGAATCACCACCTAGAAAACATGGTCAAAAGAAAACTACCTCACAGGATTCTTGTAATAATTAGTTTAAAAATGAAATAACATGTAATGTGCTTAGACTAACATTTGACACATCGTAAATATAAAATTAATATTATTTGTGGTTAAGGTAAGGAAGTCACAAATCCATCCATTTAAGTATGAAGTTTTTCATGTGTGAAGATGACATAACTTATTATGATGTTTTTTCCTGGTCTTTATAATACCCATGGCAGATAACAAAGTCTGTGATCGAGAAGCAGCAAGGTATAGACAATTAAATATAAATTTTAGCCCTATTTCTATGTAGTTGTCTGGCCTTGGGTGATTTTTGCCCATATTCTCATCTCTAAAATTGATAGTAATGTGTATTCATAGAGTTTACAAAATTACACAATTAAATGTTTGGCACCTGGTTTATTGTGGATAAATGTAAATCCTATCTCTCCTAAATTATTTTGACTGTGAGTGCATCTGGGATCTATCAGCAGGGTCTTTGCCCACTGACTAGCTCACTGGGACTGGGAATCCACTATTTTCCTCAGTCCACTGTTAGGTAGTTTGTGTTAGGTTGTTGAATTCTGGAATACTAGGTGTGGTCCAGAATTTATTATATTGTAGAATTTACTTTTTAATGATCCTATGTAACTAAGATAAAGGTTGATTGTATGGTTATGCTAGTACATTTTTAAATTAATCACTCTTGCTCCGTAAATCCTAATATAATATGGGAAGATATGCGATTTTGGTTCCTCCTGCTTCATTTACTAAAAATAAGCCTGTTTCTGCTAGTTCATTGTCGAATATAAAAATGCTACTGATTTTTGTAGATTTTTTTTTGTGTGCAACCTTATAGAATTTGTTTACCAGCTTTAAAAGTGTTCTGGTAGGGTTTTTAGGTTTTCCTTTGTATAGGATCCTGCCATCTGCAAACGGACAGTTTGACTTCATCTTTTCTAGGCTGAATGCCCTTTATTACTTCTTTTTTTTTTTTTTTTTTTTTGCCTGATTTCACTGGCTAGTACTTCTAAAATTGAGTTAAATAGAAGTGGTGAGAGTGGGCATCCTTGTCTTTTTCCTGTTCTTCAGAGGAAATCTTTCAGCTTTTCCCCAATTAGGATGATATTGGTGGTGAGTTTGTCATATATAGTTTATATTGTATTATACTTTCCTTCTACAACTAATTTGTTGACAATCTTTATTATGAAGGGATGCTGAATTTTGTCAAATGCTTTTTCCATATCTATTGAGATAATCATATGGATTTGCACTTGATTTTGTTGGTGTGGTGTATGACATTTATTGATTTTCATATGTTGAACCATCCTTGCATCCCTGGGATGAATCTCAATTGGTCATATTTTGTATATGGTGCCATGTTGTTTACTAATGTTTTGTTGAGGATTTTTGTGTCTATGTTCTTTAAGGATATTGGCCTGTAGTTTTTTTGTTTTGTTTTTGTTGTTGTTGTTGTTGTTGTATCTTTGTCTGATTTTGACATCAGGGTGATGCTCATCAAAGAGAATGAGTTTGGTAGAAGAACTTCTGCTTCAATATTTTGGAATATTTTGAAAAGGATTGGTATAAATTCTTCTCTAAAGGTTTAAAAGCAAGCCTATTTACAACAGCTACCAAGCAAACAAACAAAAAATACCTAGGAATAAATTTAAATAAGGAGATAAAAGAACTACAAATCACTGCTGAAAGAAATTAAAGAGGACACAAAAAGATGAGAAGACATCTCATACTCATGGATTGGAAGAATTAACATTGTGCAAGTGTCCATACTACACAAAGCAATCTATAGATTCAATGCAATCCCCATCAAAATACCAATGATATTCTTCACAGAAATAGAAAAAGATTCCCAACATCCATAAGAAACAACAAAAGACCCCAAATAGCCAAAGCAATCCTGAGCAAAAAAAAAGGTAAAGCCAGAGGCATTACAGTATCTGACTTCAAATTATACTACAAAGCTATGTTAACCAAAACAGCATGGTACTGACATGAGAACAGGAATGGACACATGGACCAGTGGGACAGAATAGAGAACCCAGAAATCAATCCATATACATACAACAAAGTGACATTTGATAAAGGCACCAAGAACATACACTGGGGAAAAGGTGGCCTCTTCAATAAATGGGAAAACTGGAAATCCATCTGTAGAAAAATAAAACTAGACCAGTACCTCTGGCCGTATACCAAAATCAACTCAAAATGGATTAAAGACTTAAATATAAGACCTGAAACTATAAAACACCAAAAAGCAAACATAGGGGAAACACTTCAGGATTTAGGACTGGCAAGGCTTCATGAATATGAACCCAAAAGCACAGGCAACAAAAGAAAAAGAAATAAACAAATGGGATTATATCAAACTAAAAAGCTTCTGCACAGCAAAGAAAGCAATCAACAGAGTGAAAAGACATCGTACAGAGTGGGAGAAAATATTTGCAAACTATACATGCCACAAGGAATTAATATCCAGAATATGTAAGGTACTCAAACACCTTAGTAAAAAAAAAAAAACAAATAATCTGATTAAAAAATGGGTGAAGGAGCTAAATAGATGTTTCTCAAAGGAAGACATACAAATGGCACATGAAAGAATGTTCAGGATCACTAATCATCAGTTAAAAGCAAATCAAAACCACACTGAAATATAATCTCACCCCAGTTAGACTGGCCATTATCAAAAAGATAGAGAATAACAAATGCTGGTGAGGATGAGGAGAAAGGGGGACCCTCCTATACTGCTGGAAGGACTGTAAATTAGTGCAGTCATAATGGAAAACCACATGTAGAACCACTATAGAAACCAGCAATTCCACTGCTGGGTATATATCCTCAGGAATGGAAGTCATCATGTCAGAGTGATATCTGTACTCCCATGTTCATCACAGCTGTATTTACAATAGCCACGATATGAAACCAACCCAAGTGTCCATCGATGATGACTGGATAAAGAAAAGGTGGTAGATATACACAATGGAATACTACTCAGCCATTAAAAAAATATGAATTTCTACCATTCACAGCAACTTGGATGAGTTTGGAGAAAATGATGTTAGGTGAAGTAAGCCAGACACAGAAAGAGAAATATGGCATGTTCTTGCTCATAAGTGTGAGCTAAGAAAGAAAGACAAAGAAACAATCATAATAAGATGTTCGGTTTTCAGAAAGAGAGAACAGAACTGTGTCTACTTGAGGTGGGAAATGGGGAGAGAAAGGGAGTTAACAAGATTTCGTTGATGGACACAAGGAATGTTTACATTTATAATGATGTATATGCTAATTATCCTGATTTGATCATCACATATTATACACAATTATTGATAGTCAACTCTGTACCCCACAAATATGTATAATCAATTATGTTTCACTTAAAAAAATAAAAATAAGTAAATAGTCTAAATTTCTTAATTCCTTGTAGTATTCTTTTATTTTTCAGTTCTGCCTGAGTAACAAAATTCAGTAGTAACCATCAAAATCTGTTCTGCCAGAGAAAAATATATCCTAAAGGTGTACCCTAAAGGTGCTGTTACCCATTCCTCGATATAATTCAGTAGAGGTCAACTTATAGTGAGGAAAACAAAACTGTGATTATTTGTAATTCTCCAGAGAATTCCGGGAATAAAAGCATTTCAGGAGTTTTGTGGGAAAATATTAAGCTGAATCATATAAAAGAGCTAGTATTTTACTTTTTTTGACAAATACATACAGTTCAACCTAGTAATAACATCCTAGCTTTGGAAATTTTAAAGAAGGAATTTTAATAGTAATGTTCAGTTTACTTGTTGTTCCATTGGACTTGAAATGCAGGATATTGTAAAGTAAATAACCAGGTAGAAGAATACATAAAGATATGTTTATATAATTGCAGTTAGTAAAAACCTGACTTCCAGAAGGACAATTTACAGGAATAGCTACAGTTTTGTTGTCCCTGGAAGGTCCGTCCTGCATTGACTCATCCCAGGTAGAGGGGTCACAACCAGCAACCACCTAAGAGTCCAGCACAAACCCACTGAGACACAGTGACCCCATCCTCAGTCCCTTGCCACCAGGTTAATCCCAACAGTGATGCCCATGTGTAAATTCAAGGACAGAGTCCGGTAGGGTTAGATTTTGAGCCAGGCTGGGGAAAAAAAGGATGGTTCATGTGATGTTTATTTATTTTTTTATTTTTTTTGCTGTACCTGGAGTATTAATGATAGAAACAAGACAAGAGGAAGCAAGAGCTAAGATGCTGTGATTTGGTCCATCTCAAATGAGAGCATCAGTGTTAGTTTCTAAGAAAATTAGACTGTAAGTCATCCTGGAACCTGAAGATACAGGCACAGGATTTAAATTGAATTTAAAGTTTCTTGCCACATATATGTCAAGTATGAGAACGGAAGATGGAGTTCCCAGGCAAGACTTGAGTTCCAAAAGCAAAATTTCTATGACCTGTATGACTCTGCTAGTGTGATGACATGTGGACCCTTGTGCAGTACTACATTCTATGGCGAAATATGCTGTATGGACACGATATACATTCACCTTTACAAGATCTAGTTGGGCAGATAGGGTATTTTATTTTAAGTTAAAATATGAAGAAAGACTTAAGATCTGAAGCAATCAAGCCATGACATGTTCAATTAAAACTTATCAATAAACTCTCTATCCCAAGAGATTAGATTTAATCAATACCCAAGATATACTGACCCTGACCTTAATGTTGTTTGGGTCAATCTGAGATTAATAATCGTTCCTTTATAACCCTGAAGGAGATAAGTAAACACACCCACTCCCCACCCCCCCACCCCCACACAGAGAAGGGTTTATCTCTAGAACTCACTGCTATCACCTTTTCCTAAGAAATTCTCTCAAATGGCAAGTGCGTTCTCTCTAGAGCAAGGTTTATGCTGTAGCACTCCACCTGTGGGTGACTTTACAGAAATTAGAAATCAGCAATAAGAAGCTCTGTACTCAGAGATTTATGTGAATGGAGTTGGAAAAATGTAAATTCACAAGCTGCGAAGAAGCAGAGAGAGAGAGAACCCGAGCAGTCACACGCGAGCAGCGGTGAGAGGCCACTGGCTGCAGGGACAGGAGTGTGGCAGGGAAGGAAGCGTGAGGAGCACACAAAACTTTCTTCATGCTTCTTGTGTGGTTTTCAGTTTTCACTCTCCCGCCCTCCCTTCCTCCCTTCTTTGACAATGTATTCCAGTCTTCTTTGTGGGAACCTAGCCCTGCGGGTCTCTGGAAGTCTGTGTGTTCTTGGTCTGTAAAGAAAGCTTGTGACTAACCAGCAGTGAAGCACATTTCCTAGCCCCAGTGTTTGGCTCAGGGAAGAACAAAAAACCAAATCCCCCGAACTAGTGTGGGAGCCACTGGAAAAGTATGTTCTTTCTTTTCTGCTGGAAATTAGCCTGAGGGAAGGTGGCCTATTAGTGACCATTTTGCCAGCATGATAGTTGAGTTCTCCTAAAAGTGGAACCAACACAGAGAAGGTCAGCTAGGAGATGGAAAGAGGAACAGGCCTGGTCCAATCAGGCCACCAGCTCACGTACTTCCTGATGACAGAACCTGCGCTTCATCAGTCTCACATTGGAAAGCTTTACTTTAATTTTAATCTGGTTTTAATGGAATTCTCTCACGTTGGCCTAGAAAACTCTACTGGATACACCCTCCTATCTTTTTGTTTATGTTGTTATTTTCTTAGTTTACATTCATCAAGAGTTGGTTTATCTTATTTTGTAAGGTGGCTTTACTTAGTTTCCATCTGTTAGCTTTCTTTTCTTTCTTTCTTTTTTTAATCTAAGAATGCTTATACAAGTGTTCTTTATACAGTGTTGCAAAGGCTAATAATCATAAATCCCACATCAATAGGAAATTGGTGACATTTTCAGCCAAGGGTGATTATCCTGGTTTTAATTTTAACTTCAATTCCTTCTTTCTGTAGATCTCCTCCTCTATATTTGTTAGCAGAATATTCCTTCCTTCTTTCCTTCTCTCCTTCTTTCTTTTTTCTCCATAGGTATTTATCAAATAAACACAATCAGTCAGACACTGAACTAGATGTTAAGTGTATTTACCTGAAAATAATACAGCAAGAAAATATGCAAACACCCCTCAAGTATCCTCCTATAAAAATGCATGGTCCCAAAAGCTCTCTAATCCTTAAGACAGTCCACCAGGAGCAAGTAATTATATATATATACTTATTTTTATTTATTTTAAATAACACTCAGGCTTTAATTCTGGAGACATTTAGTCTTTGCACATCTACTCAATATTCAGCAGAGGTACCTCAAATCAGTCTATCTTTGAACTCATCAGCTGTTTCGAATGTTCTTAATTTTCTATTCCTGTTCCTTCAGCCTTTGCTGTTGCCATCACTGCTGCGGGGGATGGTGCACCGTCCAGCCTGGGCCGCACTCAACAGCCGTCGGCACCTCCAGGCAATGAACTGCAGCAGTCTCCTATAGCACTCTGCTGGACTACTATTTTCTAATCTTTTGTAATTATATGGAAGACTCAATTTATAATCAATGGGTTCAAACCAAAAGGAACAATTCTAGGAAGTGCTGCCAAGAAGCTGTACTCAGTTTCACAAGTGCCCAGGAATACAGGATGTTTTGTCACCGAGCACCACACTCTCCAGTGGCATTTGCGGTAGTTAAAGTAACCAGCGCTCCTGAAGCTGAATTTTAACAGGGCTCTCAGCAAACCTTTACTGCCCACTTATCTTGAGTCCTCTGCCAGAACATGTAAGTCCATATAGAATGCAGTATAATGAAAAAGAGATGTAAATTTCATATACATATATTTAATCGTTGCCTAATTTGCCATTCAAGCATATAAATTGGAAAATATTACGTAGGCACTGACATATAAAACATTTTTGTTATTTTAGAAGTATAACACACTGTAGAAAAATAAGCATGCACAAAAGGCGATGATTGCTAATCAATTTTTCTTCATGTTTACAGGACCTGATCTGTTTTAAATTGGGAAAAATAGATCATATTGTATCAAATGATAATACAGGAGAGGGGTTTTGTATTGTTTTACCTTTGATTACTACAGCATTAACATCACAAATGATAGTGTAAGTTTTATTTTAAGATATAGTAAAATTTTCCTTTCCCTCTTCTCCCTGGCCCTTCCTATCTCTTCCCCAGTCTGCCACTCTCTGTCTCCCAGACACCTGAGCACAGTAACAGCTATAATGCTTGAACAAAATATTTCTATCATTTAATGATACAAAATTATTTCATTAGCTGTTCAGAACCTTACCTTTTTCAAAGGAAAATAAAACACTAAGAATTCCTGCCAATAGTAAATTTGACTCATGCTCAGGAGAAGAAAACATATATAGGCAGGTTGAAGACTAAAACTTCTTTTATGGGAGAAAGGAAATTTGTTGAAATGTAGACATTCATTTTACCATCTCTGAAGAAATCTTTCTATGACAAGTCATGGCCAGTGGTCTAGAAAGTACTGAGCAGCCCCACACCGGGCAAAACTCTACTGATTAGGAGTTTGTTAATAAGGACGCTCAGGTTAGCATATCTGACTAATAAAAATGCTACACAAGTTGAGGTTCCAGTGAAAATTAACTGGCATCCCTGTTAGGAAAATTTTACTAAAGAGGCTTAGAGGAATATTTTGCACAGATTTCAAAAATAGTTTCTTATAAAACTGCATCCATAATTTTGGAAATAAATTTGTTTATTGTTGGATTTATACATTTTCTCAAAATCCCTTTATAGAGGTAAGCCAGATGGGAACTCTTCCCTAATATGTATCCTTCTCTAATAAATAGTCAGATTCAAGCAGAATATTGTCCTATTCAATTGTTAAAAATAAATATTATTCTTATACATTTTCACACATCATTGAGTATTTTTTTATTATTTTATTTTATCAATATACAATGTAGTTGATTTTCATGTCCTTCTGCCAATTTCTTACCCCCCTCCCTCTCCCCCCTCCCACCCATCAAC
The DNA here is from genome assembly GCF_000696425.1 of Galeopterus variegatus. Lineage (NCBI taxonomy): Eukaryota > Metazoa > Chordata > Mammalia > Dermoptera > Cynocephalidae > Galeopterus > Galeopterus variegatus. The sequence continues at coordinate 401,434 of NW_007728285.1, read as the reverse complement.
ATCAGATCTGTTCCCTTGTCTTAACAAGTTCAAGGAATTGTTGTGATTGCCGTGTCCTCTCTTGTCAGTGATATTTTGAAAAACCCCATATCGTATATACAAAGCTTATTATTTAACCCTTATGCAACTGTCACTACAAAAGGTGTCTTGATTTTCTTAGAAATGATCAACTACTTCTCATACATAGAGAACTTCTTTTCTAATATTCTCATTTGAAAATCAAGACAGAATCAAGTTAGGGCATCTTATTTGCCACACTCTTTAAATCAAAATGGGTTCTCATTGCTTATAACATTCAGTTAGAAATGAACTAACTACAAGTCCACATGTTCTCTGCCCCTTGCTTCCTTCTTAAGCCCAATCTCCATGCCCTCCCACCCGAGCGTACATGCCGGGAAAGTCTTCCCATCCTCTGTCCTGCAAGCTGCTCTGGGCTGGAATTGTTCCCTCACCTGCCTTCCTCTGCTGACTCCCACTGCCCATTTGCCTCTAGGGCAGGTTGGATAGTTTTTCCTCATGGAAAAGAAAAATCTCTGACCAGATTATTGAGGAACTCAAGTTCCATGCCAAAGGTTGGGGATTCTGAAGTACTTTGAGCAGGAGCACTCTATGTTCCAAGGTACGATTTAGGAAAACTTACCTCCAAGAGGAGAATCAAAGTCAAGTGATGACTGCAGATCTCAGAGGGCAAGAGGTAAAACAGGGAGCGGGTCATATAGGATGGTGGGAAGGGACTCATGCTGTTATTTCCATGACAGCATTTAAGGAACAGAAGAGAAAGAATGGGGTCTCAGCAAGTTGGGCGGACAAGTCAAAGAGAGGGGTGTGGACGTGTGTGTGCATTCAAGGTTTCACAGTCTTTAAGTCTACAGTGAAGAACTGTGTAGTATGAGTACAGAAAAATACATCAAGAATAGAAGAAAATCGGAAAAGAGTTAGGTAACTGTGGTGGCAATATTTTTACATGTGGAAAATAGCTTAACCCATTCACATATTGATGTCTTCAATCAATGTCCACACACAGAATGCATTTCTAGTTTTATTGGTGCCACAACTTTCTCAAGCAATATTTCAAATCTTCTATTTATTTGAGCATAGCAACAAGCACTTGCTTTTCAAACAGGAAATTCTAGAATAAATGAGTAAAATATGGAAACTAATTATCCATGGTGAACTTGGATCCACAGTTCCAGGTGAGGAGGTGTCCTAACATGTCCTCCCATGGTCTTTCCACTAACTCGGTGCTCATGTACGCCTTCAGGTACTCTGAGTACAATTCATAAATCACACTAAGTACTGCACAGAGGCAGGCATTCTTCAAATTAAGCACAAATGAGCTATAAATGGAACCATGAGTTGTTGTCCTCATGTTAAGGTGGACTGAAAATATTGCTACTAAGGGAAATACAAAAGGCTTTTTAAACAGTAACTACATGATATTATTTTACTTCTTTTAAGCCGCTCCAACGTATCATAAAAATAAAATAAAAATACATCCAAGGGCAAGTTTAAAATATAACACTCACCAGGAGATCTGCTGGGATTACAAGGATAGGTAAGATTTTCTTGTTCCACAAGGAGTTTACTGTTTATGGAGAGATCAGCAACCAACAAACTTAAACCCCGTCATGGTGGTTGCATGGTAGAGGGAAGAAAACGCACAGGAAGAACAGCTCAGGCTGCTGAGGTTGTTCCAGAGGCTGCACAGAAAATTCATGTTTTCTTTGAGGCTTGGAGAATGGTGCAGTTGGATGCTTTGGCAGAGGGCATCCCAGGCAGAGGAAATGACAAGCACTGAGAAGCCTTAATGTGCCCCACATCAGACTAAGCTGCATACAGGCTTGTTCCTAAGTCTAGGCTTTCGACCTCTCTATTTTAGAGCATTTACTTCAGAAAACTAGCATTTGCAAATTCTTTCTCTGCCACTTCAAAATGTAGGTATATCTTTTAAAAATCATCTTGCTAGGGTTACAACCTAGGACTGTCTTTCCAAGTACCTGGGAGCCATCCCTCAGAAAAGTACTTACCAAAGTGCTCAGTGCCCCTGTCTCCCAGTCTCTGTGATGGGCAACAATTAGCAACACAGAGCACTTAATACCAGAGAAGAACATTTGAAAACTCAGAGGTAACTGAGAGTGCTGGACACATCCACTGGCCAAATTCCCTTTTCATGTCCTGCCCTGCTTTCCCACTTGCCCACTCCTGTGCTTAAAAACCCACACACCTGCCATTTGAGTGGATTTGAATTAAATCTCTCTCCCCTATTGCAATAGTCTTGCATGAACTCTTCCTCTCCTGTTTAATTTGCTCAGTGCAAGTTTTCTTTGACACAAGCACAAAGGGCAGGAGGGCTCAGAGAGCATGGCATGTTCAGGCACCTTGAGCTCTGGGGACACGTGAGGTCTCTGAGCATGGCCAAGGAGAGGCGCAGGACACAGCAGCCCTGATCACCTGATCATGAGCCCTTTGTAATGCCACCCCGAGTATCTCACATCTCATTCTATAAAGGAAGGGAGGTTGTCAGGTCAGTCTCAAGAGAGAAGAATAAAATTCTGTCCATGTGTGCTGCGATGGAGTGAGACTAGAATCTGAGATGAATGCAGGGACGATTGCGGTGGTCCAAAGAAGAAGTGAAATGCAGGTAGGGGAAACTGAGGCTCAGGGCAGAAGACTGATTGAAATCCACACAATTAGGATGGATCTTAAATGAAGGAGATAAAATTTAATGTTTCCATTATTATGCATGATTAAGTTTTAACTTAGCTGAAAACTGTTTCTTAAAATGATCATACCGCACTTTTGTGTGTTTGGAGCAGCTAACTGTATCTTTACAGAGACCTGAAAGGAAGCAAAAGAAAGTAAGTATCTAGTGCATGGACTTATGCCTATGATCTAGGAATCAAGGTGCCACTTCAAAGGCTAAGGAAAAAAATCAGGACACTTAATTAGTACAGGTAGCTCATATTTATAGCAAAAAATGGTATAATTCCAAAGAATCATACCCAAAGAATGCGGGGTCGAGAGGGATATAGAAAAAGAGAAAAAAGAATTTAAACAATATAAATGAGAAGCTGTAGATACCATGACAAAATTATCTGAAGATAACAGGAATGTTTCCCTTGAAAATCACTAGCAATAAAGAAATATCCTTAAGTGGAATAGGTACAAAATAAATATATAAACTAAATAGCTTTCATGAACATCAAGACTATTAATTTAGAAAAATGTAAAAATACCAATTCATGTAACAAAAGGTATAAAGTATCAAGTAAAAAAATGTGTAAAGATATTTATTAGTGATTTGAAGAAAACCATATCTAAAATTATACTGCAGGTCATAAAAAATCCGAATAAATGGAGATGTGTACAGTGTTCCTAGACTACAGTTTTCCCATATGAATCTATAAATTCAAAGTAATCCCAGTCAAAAATCTCAAAGTATTTTTAATAACTCAAAAAATGTTCTAGGAGTTAGGGAGAAATTGGTTAATGGACACAAATAATGAGTATGTTCTGTAATGATGAAATTGCCACATATTGCACACAAATACTGGTGGCTAACTCTGCACTCTGCACAAATAGGTATAAATAATTTTGTTTCAATTAAAATAAAAATATCAAATAAAGAATAAAAATAAAAAATTTTTTAAGGTTCTAATTTTTTAAAGAGAAATGTTGTAAAAAGAAAGGAAGACTTTCAATATATGAAACATCTATTAAAAATATGAGATTGAAAACAGCTTAGTATTGGTATGTGAACAGACATGTTAATATCTGACAACTAGTAATAAACAAGTTAGGACAACTAGTAACAGACAAGTTCGGGCAAAAAAAGATACCAGATTACGTGTTTGGCAATGTTCTTGAATAAAAAGTGATTCTAAAACTGGCTAATTTGGGGGGAGAAAAAATACCAATCTGCAAGCATATACCAAAATAACCTCCAGAAAAATATCAGCTTTTTTTACAAAGTAGTAGAAACTTACATATATTAATGTATATGTAATATGCTGATAAAGACCTCATTAGCAGAACCTCAAAACTAGAAACTGAGAGAAACAATCATTTTGGCTGCCTAAAATTATACACAACCTCTGTATATTGCAAATACTATAAATAAAATGAAAAGATAAAGGAGAATCTCAGACCAAAACCAAAAATAAATCTGCAAGGTGTCTGCTGGCAGTTCTTGTCCGCCCCTCCACGTGGCTCTTCAGGCTCCCCACGCACGCGCACATCCACATCTTCCTCCCTCGGCTCCCCCATCCTCTGACTTCCAGTTGGGTTTTCCAGCGAGCAGCACGGGCTGGTGAAGTCAGAGCTGACAGCATGCATTCCAGGCCTTGCCTGTTGTCCCCCCAGACCATGGGTTGTTAGTGGCTGACTCCACCAGTGCAGGCCACGGTTCCGACTGGGCATCTTCCCACAGGCCTCACGGGTCTCGCTGGGTCGCTGGAACGCCACCTTACTCCCGCAGGCCACGGAAGTGATCATTTTTTCCAACATCACCAGGCCTGGGATACATCTGCATCCTTCATTAACTGCCTTACCATTGCTGCCCATATCCTTACAGAGACCCTTCCTCATTCAACACCTGCAATTAGTCATTTAGAATGCCAGCCATCCCTCACCCCAACAGTCCCGGATCTTGACCAATTCAATACACAAAAGATGCAGGCTAATAAAGTTAATATATGACAGGGACTCACAAATCAATAAAAAAAATAGGTAAAAGTATCTAACGGTAGAATGGCAAGTGATAACACTGATGTAGCAGACAATAAATGAATGATAAGATGTTTAGTAAGTCTATGAAATATGTTCAACTTTATAATCAAAGAAATACATAGTAAAACAATGAGGTATAATTTTATGCCTACTAGATTATATAAGACTTTTGTTTAAATGGTAATCCCTGAGCAATCACATAAGCTATTAGAAAACTCGAGACTTTATTTTCAGTGCTTTTGGGAGAATAAGTCAGTGCAACATTTCTTGAAAAAATTTGGCACTGTGTGTCAAATGGCTTTACATTCTGACCTGGAAATTCCATTTCTAGGAATGTCTCCCAAGTTAAAGAAAAGTGACAATATACAAAGAGATAAGCGTGAGGAAGTTCTTCTCAGCACTATATATTTTAATTTGTGTAGGAAACAACGCAAATATTCAATGGACGTGAATTGATAAAAGGATTGTACATCCAGCTTTCAAAAGTGATACACACTCATAAGGATACACTACACAGATGTGTCTCATTTTTTTCCTAGCATGAGAAAAAAGTTTGAAAGAAAATGAATCAAAACTATCGTAGTAGTTATCTTCGGATGGTAATTATTTTGTTTTTTTCATTTAAGGTATATCCTTTTTGTTTTCTATACAATTGTTTTTAATATAAAAAAGGAAAATTAAAAATGGATAACCTTTGCCTTAGGTTTCATTCCCTGGAAATACAGATGCTGAGATCAGTGTTCATGTGAGAGTGCAGTATAAGAAGGGCTCTTGGATAAAGCTCTCAGAGGCTCGGAGACAGGGAAGGGAAGGAAGAGAAGCTAGTGTGCAAAGCCACAGAGGTGTCTTTGGCACAATCTGCCAGGGGACAGTGACGTCTTAGAATTTTCCAGATTAGCTATGTAGGGAGCAAGGCTAGTCTGCAGCTGCCATTCATTCCTGAATTTCATTGCTTAAGGCCCCTGACCAGGCTGGCAGAAAGGGTTTTGGGGAGGGACAGCACTTGCCAGGTAAATGCAGGTCCAAGGTCAGGGGTTGTGGGTACAGCATGGAGGGAGTCTCCTGAAGCCTCGACCTTAGCTCCTAGCATCACCACATTGAATTCACGTTTTGAACAAATCACATAGATTCCATGATACCTGAAATAAATCTCTTGACTGTTTAATTTTAACAACCAACCACCTTTCCTTAGTTTTATCCCAAGATGTTAACGAGGAGCAAAATTGTTTGAGTCTTACATCTATAATGTCTCAGACTCACTGTTTGACAGATACTTAAGCAAAAAGCAAAAGAAATATATCTGAAAATTCATAATTATAAATCCATGAGCAAAACAAATAAACAAACAAACAAACAAAAAACTCTGCATCCTGCATTTTCTGTATCTTATCTTAAATAAATGTCTTGCTTCAAACCGTCTGTGCTAGGCCTCGATGCAACCACATTGGGGACTGATGTATGATTTGGTAGCATTTTCAAGTCATCATCCATTTCAAAATAAGTGTGAAGCTGCACAGACTAAGAGGATGGAAGCACAGGAAGGTTGTACAAACTGCTGCTGCTGCTGCCAGACACTGAGCGGGGGGTGAGGAGGACGGGCCCCATGCACCCTGCGGGCCCTGTCTCAGCAGTCAGCCACACCTAATGGACTTTGCAGCATCTGATGGCTTTGTTTGTTTTTTTAATGGGGGGTGGGGTGGGTGGCAGTCCCTAATGCAGTTCTGAGGAAGAGCAGGTGCCAACATATCAAGAGATCTTTGCCACTAATTTACCTTTTTCATATCTCAGTATTCCCAGTGGGTGGGCATCTCCATGCTGCTTTGCTGCCACATTCCAGATGCTGAAACTCGTCTTTAACCTGCACCAGTGATATCAGCTTGTCTATGGTGGCAGTGCTGTCCTTTTACAGAAGCCTAAACTCCTCATCACCCCACATTAATTGAAGGAAAAATACAGAAACATTGTGAGACCAAAGGGAAAAAAAAAGTGGAAGAAGAAAAAATCTGGGGGTAAAATGGGAGATAAATAGAGCACACCCTTGTCTAGGATGACTAAAGCTAGAACTATTTTTCCAGACAATTTAGACTGGTGTATTTCATGCACAGGTACTATTGCAAGACAGAATTCCTGCTATTACTCAAGATTACCTCTACATTTTTATCATCTCTTTCTTCTGCGTTTGCTGTGTTTGTAATTGTGCCAGGCTCTGTATTTTGTTCCCTCAGTGTGTGTATAAACTCGGATGTTTACAAAGTGCATCCATGCATGTAGGCACACGGCCTAGTTTGATTGCAATAAAAGCTAGAGAATGTTCATTGTCCATGAACAATTTTAAGGATAGCTGGAGAGATCTCAACATCGAAGGGTAATTGCACAGAAAAACTCAATCGGATCACTTACACTGAGATATAAGATGCTCATATTGCATCAAACAGAGTTGGCTTGAGCGATGTCCTCTCATCTCTTTTTTCACTACACTGCCTCAGCCAGCATTTCATGGTCCCTGTCTCACCCCGGACCTACCACCGACGTGTAACTAGGAACAACCACAAAGCATGCACTTGTGTGTGTGCGTGTGTACAGGGTGGTGACGAGCGTGAGCAGCCTCACTGGTGATTTAACTGAAGGGATAAACTTTTCCCATATCTGCCATCTCACACTGGACTCCAAAAGAAAACAACAACAGGAAAAAAAAAAAAAAAGAAAGAAAGAAAGAAATTCAAACCAGACTCTAAGAAGCAAAAGAAAAATGGTAAATTTCCAAGCAACTTGAGAGTTTATCATTTCAAAGCACAGTTTTAAAAGGGTTTACCATGTTTTTTCTTACACTGAATTCACAATGTCTAAAGTTATCCTATCAGTTTTTTGGCACGGATTTCCCTGGTTATGAGAATTTTGTAATGCCTTATTAATATTATGAAAGGTTTTTTTTTTTAATCTTATTTTGATATTCTTTTCCAAAAAGAAAGTTTTCTTCTTTGAAGAAACTTCTATTGTTATACTCATCCTTGTTTCCTGGTATATGAAAATCTGTGATTTCAGAGGGAGAGAGCAACTTAAACTACACTTTGTTCTTGAAAAATATATATCCTTACAGATGCAAAAGTAACACGAGATCCATGTGTTTTCAAATTGTGTGACACTGACTGCTAAAGAAGGATACAATCAAGTCATCTTAGTACAAGCTTATGCAATAAATTCTGTTTTCAGAATCCTTATGTTATTAGAGCCACTTCTAAAGTCACCAGATGTCATTTTGTTTTCTCCTATGCCAGCTCGAATTCAATAAAAGGGATCCTGATATAATGTGAGCATAAAAGTCATATGTTATAGAAAAGTGCATTTTCTCAGTTGTATTTAAAAGACTGTCTGTGTGATGATTGTCTGCCTATAAAATAGACTTCTTACTATTATTAACTAATTGTTAATATGTATCAAGGTGATCAGGGCCACTTTTTGAACTAAGGATAAATTCCAAACTTTTGAACCTAATGGTACGGTTTACAGCTTACTCAGAAATGTTTCCAAAGGAAAGTATTAACAGAGCCTACTTTCTTGGCATACAATAAAAAATTCATAGAAACAGACTTTGAAATATAAACTCGGTTTCACTTACTGTTGACTACTAGTAACTTAATCAACATAAGTGGTTGTGTATTCAAGCTATATTAATCTCTTGTTTCTCTTCTGCGAAGGGGTTTTGCATGACAGAAGTAGAGTACGTTTGGAGCCAGACACCCTCTGTTAGAATCTGATTCTGACACTCGCCAGACCAGAACTGCATCAGGAACGAACTGGACTAGCCCATTTCTGATTTTTCCACTGATGCTTATTCTGGTAACCTTTTGAAATATTAATATATTTTTTTCATATAATGTTATTGTGATTTCTCAGTGCTCATCTCCATTATTGCTTTATATGTGAGCTCAGTGTCTCATAGAATATCTGCTACTATGACTGTATCTGTGCTGCAGTTTTGTTGTGAGGATTAAATGAGAGCATGTGTCAACTGCTTCAGAAAGAGCTAGCCCTCACTTAGCCTCCATAAATAAGATGGACATTCATGCAACCCAAGTCCTTACTGAATGTTTTATTAGTCCAAAGCATCTCATGAAAGAGATGCAACTGTGCTCACATATGGGAAAGCCACATTTCCTAAGTGCCAGCGAAACAGTAGTAGGGGGTGTGTTGTATTTCATGGTTAGTTGGTTATTTGTTCAACTGTTAAACTTATTCCTATAATTACAAGAAACTGTTTCCTTTAAAAGTAGGCAGTAGATAAACCTGTATGCTGAATGGAAGTTAATTTCCAAAAAATTCAGACCATATTTAACTACTTGAGTTAAAATACATCTTCTAAGGTTCTAGGAATATGAGCCTCTAATTATTGAAGCTAGAAAATCAACAGAACAGAAGCAATTAATAATTGAAAATACTCATGTTGTGGGATATTCAGAAATTAAAAATATAATACAGAATCAATTGATTTTGATGAAAGTATTTTAAAAAGACATATTGTTAATCTTTCTATGGAATTACTGGATAAATTGCCAATCATATACTGTTTTCAGTGTAAAAGACATTTTCTTTTAATGTGAGAAGAAACTCCTGACTATTACCACCAGAGAAAAGGATGGAAATGAGGGGGATGCAGAGGGATGAAGGGAGGTAAGAAGAAGGGGACAAAGTTACATTATTTCAATATGACTGCTTGTGAAATTTTCAGTAAAAGTGTCCTAGTAGGGCCGGCCCGGTGGCGCACTGGATAGTGTGCCGCTTGGGAAGCGCGGCGGCGCTCCCGCCCGAGGGTTCGGATCCCACATACAGACCGGTTCCCGCTCACTGGCTGAGCGAGG
>NW_007728285.1:337046-390850 GCF_000696425.1 Galeopterus variegatus | reverse complement strand
GGAAAAAAAAAAAAAAAAAAAAAAAAAAAAAAAAAAAAAAAAAGTGTCCTAATATTTTTTTCTGCTTTCATGTTACGTTTTGTTTCTAGGACACCTAATATGGTAAAATAGAACATATTCTTTTTGGAAAATACAGACAATAGCTCATTATCGAGTATACTGTGAAAGCAATCTTTCTCTATTCTCTAGACATTCTCTAAAAAAACAAACTGCTTAACATGGCACAATTAACAATTTAAAAAGATAGGAACTTGAAATTAACTTCTGCTTCCTGGTAAACAGACATGGAGCAATTTTGCATCGGGAAGAAGGTAGGATTAAGAAGAAAACAAGATTTGTAATAGAGCAGCACAAATTTTGGAGACTGTTTAAAATATCCAACTATGAAACTGACAATGTAATATTGGTATATAATATTAGGTACATACCAGATTCTGCTGTGATGCTTTTTTTTTTTTTTTCCCCTGGACATTGGTTTACTCATTCGTTCATTTGTATAGTAAGATAATATACAAGATACCTTTAGCTTTAAAAATTATGTTTCGAGAATGTGTGTGTGTGTGTGTTGCATACGCTCTTTCTCTCCCTCTCATATATATTTAGTATATCCTCCTTATTACATGTAATATGCTTTACGTTATATAACAGCTAAACGTCCTTTGAAAATTATGAAGCATTTTGCCAGTTTGTGGTCTTGTTCCTACTGTGATCTGCTGTGACAAACATCCTTGCTTAATATAGCCAGGATGCCTAGTGGGTTGAGAAGCCTGAGATTAGAAGACTGCAGGGTTATTCTGGCACCCCGAATTGTCGCTCTGCCACACTCTCTCACTTGCTTTAGATTTGGAATGGAGATGAAGATACGGAACCCATACCAAGGAAGTGCTGCATGCATTACATTACTTAACAGTTCTGAAGCAGCTTTAAAAACATGTTATCTTAAAATAAAATAATTTAAATTTAGATAACAGCACTGACCTACTGAGGAATCATATTATAATTTGCTGAAATTTCAGACCCTGTCAGATTCCATTGATGAATACAGGATGACCCGGGGAGAAAACCTTCGAGATGAAATGCTGTAGTGGAAACATTGGAAAACCCAGGAATACAAGCTCACTCTAGGATGCCGCTTGCAATAGAAATTATCATGAATTTACCACTAACACTGACTAAAATGAGATGGCCAGCGGACTACAGATATTTAAGTCCGAGCCTTTGCTAGACTACTTTTCAATTGCTAAGCACTTTTCTTTTTCACACTAACTGAATATTCAACAAAAGCATTATCTGATTCCTCCTGATGAAACACAGTGAGATGTTAAAAACTAGAACTATTATCATAATCTGTGGACCCATAATCTTTAATTTTAAATAAACTCAACAAAAACACTAGGTTACCTAACTTTGTAGGAGTTTCTAGAAAGTGATGACTGAATTTCATGCAAGGTAGCCAGACGGCCACGCAGTGAGAAACCACCAACTTTCCTGGTGAAATTCCAGACACACCAGCTCCCTGAGGATGAAGGTAGGTTTGGCATTGTTCAGTAACCTGACCAAAGTCATGCTAGATCCTAGGAAAGTGGCATAGTTCCACCCTAGATGTGAAGAGTCTTTTTTTTTAGTTCTGTTATCTTGGATTAATCTCTAAGTTCCAGTCTGTGCTCCATTTTATGTCCCTTATGACATAAAAAGTCCCTGGTTCCTATTAGCAGCATTGACACCCTCCTACCCTCCCCCACTCCCAGATAGACAATAATTTTTTTTTTTAAAGTGTATTCACTTCTTTCCTCTGGAGCTCTTTTCTTAACATCGCACTACTGTCATATTAACAAATGGGAAAAATTTGAAGATAAATATCATTTATATAAAAAATAACTATTTTTTTAGAATAAGAATATATTTGGAAGTATTAAATAAAATCATTCTCAAGCCATTCAAAGAAAAAGATGCCTTTTATATTGGTCACATTTCTTACACGGTTGATGTAGAATACATTTTGTTAAATCCATTCATTAAATGATAAATTTCATTTGAAAATCACCCATTTAATCAGAAAACTTGAGTTGTGTAGTTATCCTGAATTCTTGCACCATGAACTTGAGGGGAAGCAGTGAAAGATGAAAGTGCCATAAAAAAACAATAATAAAACAGCTCCTTGAAAGACTGCCTTACCCTTCCTGGGTGCTGAATGAGGAAGGTGAGGCTTACTGCATAGGCTCCTATGCTGACTACTGTTGTTGTTTGTTTGTTTTTAATCTTATGTAACTTTTTGATTTTGAAAAGAACTATGATGGAGTTTGGATGTGTTGTCCCCTCCAAAACTCACGTGGAAATTTGATCCCCAATGTGGCAGTGTTGGAGACTGACTGAGTCATGGGGGCGGATCCCTCATGAATGGATTAATGCTCTCCCTGGGGGAGGGGGGATTAGTGAGTGAATTTTTGCTCTATTTAGATCCCGCAAGAGCTTGTTCCTTAAAAAGACCTTGGCACCTTCTTTCTCTCTCTTGCTTCCTCTCACCATGTGATCTGTTTGTACCTTCTGGCTGCCTGCCACTTTCCACCATGAGTAGAAGCAGCCTGAGGCCCGTGCCAGATGCAGCTGTCCCAGAATCGTAAGCCAAATAAACCTCTTTTCCTTATAAATTACCCAGTCTCAGGTATTTCTTTTATAGCAACACAAAATGGACTAAAACAAACCATATTACAAAAACAACTTCAAATGTCATCTCACTACTTCATAATCTCACAATAGACTTATCTTAAAATATAAAGGTAATTATATATTTTAAGTCTTTTAATCACAGAAATAATAAGTTGAAATAGAAAATTAGTGTAAAATACAGAAGAATACTTAAGAAATTTAAGTATTTAAGTCTGTGATATGGTAGATGGGCATTGTTTTCCCAAGTTCTCATTTCTTCCTGTACCCCCACCTTCTACCATGCACCTTCACAGCTTCTGCAGAAAAGCAGACCACATTTCCCAGCATTTCCAGCCACACTAATTCAGGGCATGGCCATATGACTAGCCGTGGCTAATTTCCAAGGTTACAAGTGACTGTGTGTCAGTTCTACCCTAGGCTAAGAGGCATCACTTTCTTGAGCCTCCCTTATTACCATGAGAAGGAAATGTGCTCCAGGTAGCCCATTATTCTCACAAAATAAAAGACCTATGGCTCATATGTGAGCTGAAAGCTTGCCTGAGAGCTCAGCTCAGCTCAGCTCAGCCCGAATCAACAAACCCCAGATAGGCTACAGATGCATGAGATAGATCAGTGTTTATTGTTACATGGAACTGAATTTTGAAATGATTTGTTACTCAGCATTTTTTGGCAATAATAGATGGTGACATTAATAATCCTAGGATAATAAGTATTAGCATGTATGTACATATATGTGTATATATACTTTATACATATATACGTGAGTGTATGTATTTTCTCATCTGTTAAATGGAATAAAAATACTACCTATAGGCTTATTACTTTAAAAATCAAATCAGATAATTTATTTACAATATTAGCTCTATATTTGAAATAACAGTTTAATAAAGGCCAATAATTAATATAATTATTATACTTTACACTAATAACAATAAAAAGCTATGTTTCCATTCTCAACATCAATATTAAGAAGAGGAGCATATACCTAAAGATCTCCATGAGAAAAGTACAAGTTCTCTTTCTATGCCCTTCTAAATTTAACAAGTTCCTCCATCAGTAGAATTCACTGGAAACATTTCCCAAACAGTGGAATGCAAATCCATGTTCTTTCTTATTACTCGCGTCTGTGGATAGTACCAGCTAGTTGTGGAAATGGCACCGTGGAAAGGAAAGCATGTAAATACATCCTTCCATCATCCCTTCCTGAGACAAACATTTGAAGAGCAACTTCTAGATTATAGGCCCTTTCACTATGTTCTGGGGATTCAAAGGACAAAGACAAATGATCTGAGAAATGAGGCTCACCTAACTGACCTGATTCTTGTTCCTGCATTCTCAAATAATAGCCACAGGGAAGAAACACAGGGCAACATAATATGTTTCTGGACACTTATCATAATAGCTGTAATGTGAATGATCCCACCTTAAAATTTAACATAGCCACCAATCAAACACAGTTTTTGGCCAATTGGTTCCAACTATTAGAACACATTGGTTTTAAAACCTACTTTCTTTTGTGTGTGACCACTTAGAAAGACTGCCTGATGGGAGAAAACATTAAACCACAAATTTGTTTAGAATCTCAGGATCATCTTTTATATTCTCCAGGCCAACAGTCATAAATTAAATTGATAGTGGTTTCATGATTTAAAAGTTCTCTTTCCATATGTCTTGAATAATTTTCAGTCCAATATTCTTCAACTATGTTTTCAAATGACTGAGCTAAATTATTTTGGGTCAGGAATAGAAATCATTATTCAAGAACATGAGAGACCTACAGAATCTTGTTTTTATACTTGGGGACATTTTACTCTCCCTCTCTTGAGTCATTTTTCAGAAAGTTTTACTTTCCTGCCTGGGAAAGATGAAAACAGCTCTACTTCCGAAGGCTGCCAACCCAAACTGAAAATTAAACAGACGGGTCTTATTACAAATAAAGTGGTTACAGCTATTAATTTAGACAAACGTTGGGCCCATTTATAACAAATACATGTCTTGCTAGGATCTGAATTCATAGACATTATTCTTTAGGAGGAAAATTACAGTTTTTATACATAAGAGAAAAATACTCTTGAAGAAGGGCAATAAAAATTTCAACTAAATGTGTTATACATATTAATAGTACTGTACATCCATATTAGAGTTTCCAGTGGATGAAACAATTGCCTCCAAAATCTCCTATCAAATACTCAATATTTTAAGCAGTAAGGAATATAATTTTTTTTTTTTTGTCCTTTTTGTGACTGGTAAGGGGATCGCAACCCTTGGCTTGGTGTCACTCGCACCGCGCTCAGCCAGCGAGCGCACCAGCCATCCCTATATAGGATCTGAACCCGCTGCGGGAGCGCCGCTGCACTCCCAGTGCTGCACTCTCCAGAGTGCGCCATGGGGTCGGCCCAGGAATATAATGTAAATCCCCAAACATAACCAGCAGCCTAAGAATATTGTATGTATAAATTAATAAGTGACTTTTAGCAGATCGCCACTAGACATGAATAGGAATATCTAACTTGGTTTCTCCCTTGAGCAGGGGACATTAAGTTTAAGGGTCTAGTCTCTAGTGCCAGATTAAAGTGTAAATCTGTGTTCTGCAGGAGAAATAAAATGAAAGTCACATGTCTAATTTCAAATTTTCTGGTGACCATATTAAAAACAAAGTAAAAAGAAACAGGTAAAATGGAATGTAATAATATTTAACCTAACATAACTAAAATATGTCATTTCCCCTTCTGTAATGGGGTAATAACCATATCTCTCCAATAATATGGTTGGGAATATCAAGTGAACTAATAGGTATAGAATAGGAATTAGCCTAGTGTAAACATCATATAAAAATACCAGTTGCTATAATTAGCTAATCTAGTAACTGCCTCAGCAACCTTTAAAAGACAAAACTTTATTTTTTCCCCAATATCAAAATGTATTATAAAGCCACAGTAACCACGACAGCATGATACCAGCACATAGACAGACATACAGATCAATGGAATAAAATTGATAGTCCAGAAATAAACCCTCACATACACAGTCAACTGATTTTCAACAAAGACTCCAAGATAATACAATGGGGAAAAACAATCCTTTCAGCAAATGGGGCTGGGACAACTAGACAACCATGTATCCTACCCCCTACCTCACACCACTCACACAAATAAAATCAAAATTGATCAAAGACCCAAATGTAAGAATTAAAAATATAAAATTCTTAGAAGAAAACATAAATATGCATGTTTGTGAATTAGGCAATAGTTTCTTAGATATAACACCCTAAGTACAAGCAACTAAAGAAAAAATAGACAAGGGAGACATCACCAAAATTAAAATCTGTTGTACTTCAAAGAACACTATAAAAAATACGAAAAGACATCCCACGGAATGGGAGAAAATTTTCTGCAAATCATGTATTTGACAAGGGACTTGTTTTTAGAAAATAAAAGGAACTTCTACAGTTTAATAAGAGATGAATAGCCCAGTTAAAAATTGGCAAAGGATCTAAATAGACACCTCTCCAAAGAAGACACACAAATAGCCAACAAGCACATAAAAAGATACTCAATAACTCTAGCTATATGCCAAATGAAAATCAAAACCACAATGAAAAAACCAATCCATACCTACTAGGATGGCAATAATCAAAAAGACGGACAACATTGCTGACTAGGATACAAATTGGAACCCTCATGTGCTGCCTGTGCTAATGTGAAATGGTGTGACTTTGCAAACTTCTGGCAGCTCTTCCAAAAGTTAAACATAAAATTACCATGTTACCCTGCAATTCCACACTTAGGTATAAACACAAAAGTTTAGTTAATTGTTTGAGCCTTAGTATTTCATAACTTTTGATATGTTTTAATATAAACTTCAAAGAACTAAGTAACATTAACTCACATTCACTCCCTGTACTGAATTTTCAGAATTATCATTTATAGAAAATGATTTAGCTTATAAGATGAAATTGCTTTTCTTATCGTCAAAATAAAGTGTTGCTCAATTTATTGTTTTTTCGTAAATGAACAATTTGACACTTTTGTTTTCCTCTTTTGGTAATTTATTCCATAGCCATGAATAATTTGATTACACCTTCAAACTCACTGTGTATGGAAACTAAACAAAGCAAGTCGGTGTTTTTGCTTTACTTCATAGTACTACCTGGTGCATGTTTGGCATTATTATTTGAGAGCTCTCTGTAAAACTTGGTAGAATTTATATATATATGATTTTTTTTTCTTTCCAATCGGGATTTGAGAAAAATAGTCAGATAATATAATTTTGTATTGCATAGATAATTTAATAGCATCTTTATAATGTTCCAGTAAGTTAATGAGAATCAGTGAACTGGAAGTTTTCATAATTCATGTGTAACAATACATTTGCTCTGAAGAAATTGAAAAAGCCTAAGAAAATGCCTTTCATATCACCAATATAGTAATAAATTGTGTAAAGACTGAGGATGAGAACTTTATAAATTAATTCATAAAGATTCAATGATTTATAAGAAAATTGTAAGATCCTTTAGTGTGAATCACATAAAATTAAACTGCTACCTCTCCTGCAATATGAGATTAAAGAGTGGGATAAAATAGGTTTGATATTAAAAGCAAGAGAGTAAGGGATATTTGTTCGAAGAGTTCCATTTTCTGTACTATTCCACCCAGTGAAATGGGCACCACACTTAAAGGATTAATTAGATTCTATCAGTGAAGTGATTTGACCGTGTCAGAGAAAGGAGCTCCGTAAATGAAAAGCATTTTTATGACAACATATAAAAGGTAAAGTGAGAAAAATAAGACTACAGAGGTATCAGCAATCTCTGCCTCATTAATTTCTTCTTTTCTAATGTCTAGAAAGCTGTGAAGCACAAGGTCGAATAAGAGAACTGTACATAATTCATTTTTATTGAATTTCAAATTAATCTTCCTAAATAAGAGAGACCTCATACTAATCGGGAATATTGACTCTAATCAGAGAAATTCCTTCTTTCGAACTGTCTTGAATACTGACCCACTATAATTTTAGCCATTAGGATAAGTTTTTTGAAAAAAAAATGATATATTATGTTAAGACATAGAAAATTGTTGGTATTTATTTGACTGATTTTGTTCCTGAAGAACACTATTTCTAAAGAAGCAATCTCTTCAAACTTAGGGGATTGATGACAATATATTGGCGTTGTAGTAGCAAGAGGTATTTGTAAGTATTGATTTGGAAGAAAAGAAATAAATGTGATTTTCATTCTTTAGCATGAATTAAAATGTCTTGTAATACATGGTACCCAATATTTACTTCAAAATATTGATGGGACTCTGATTACCAGACTTTATTTTAAGTTGGAAGAATTTCTATTGGCTCATTGAGTTTCAGAAACGAGAAAGAGTTCTGCACTCGTTCATTCCTTTGCTTCCTCGCATCTTTTAGTATCTTTCCAATATGCAGATTAAGAATATGGTTTAAAATACCAAGTTTTGCAGAGAAACAGGAAAAGATGTGTTTTTCTTTCCTTTGACACACAGTGAAAACAGTACAACAGCTGCCCCAAATCAGAGAAATATTCCTTAATGAATTGACTGTTTCTCTTGATAGAATTTTCTGATAGTGGCTTTAGTATAAGTCATGCAAATGCATGCTGTTTTTTATTAATAAATAAAGAAAACAAAAACTTTCTCTTACATCAGTAGGTCAAGAAATGACAACTTTTTATTTGTCCTGTCATTTGTAGAGTTTTGACTTTGACGTCATTGAAAATTCCAGCACAGCTGGACAGGAATCATCAGCAATGAGAACGTGACCAATTATTTCTTTGTATGAAGCTTGCTGGCTGCTCCATGTGCGCCAAAGAGATAAACACAGCTGTCCCTTCCCTGCCTTTCCTACGTCTCTAAGTGAGACACAACCACAGTCAAAGTCTGTATTTTGCAGATGAACAACTCGAAGTTTGAGGGTGTTTTCTTCTCCCTATTTGGGATAGTGGCTGCTTCACATCAAAGACAGATGCTTCTGGTCTCCTTTAATCTAACTCAAATTTACATGAAGCATTTCCATAGATCATTGAAAAAAAAAGATTCCAAATATACTCTGTATTCTTTAGTCTATAAAGGAAATAAGATATTAAATGAATACATAAAAATAAAAATACTACTTAAAGAAATTGCCTTTTTCCCTAAAGTACCTGGAATAGAAAGACCTTGAGTTTGTGTTCCTGGGCATTTTTGTAGATGTAAAATTGTATTATATTACGGAGGTAGTTTAGAGGAAAGGAAGTTATTAACATAGATTTTTTTATCAGTATGCTTTATTGCACCCTTGAGAACTAGGTAATGACACTTACACCAGTATATAGAAACATTAAAACATGTATTGCTTGACAAAATTCTATGAATGAATAATTTCACACACACACAAATAGCTTCGTCTTATTTATGTATCAATACTTACATCAACATTGGGTACCACAAAAAACAATGAAATATATGCCCATTTTTAAGATCCCTCTAGCAGGTGTAGATATTTATGCATGATTTACATAGTTGAGAGAAATTATTCTAAAAATATGTTAAGCTCTCCAAATCACTGACAAAAGCTTCATTGATTAATTTATAGACTGAGAGAAATTTTGCATGTTTTGGTCTTAGGAATATATTCAAGAAAAAAATGTGCTTGGAAAAATCAAACATGAAATTCTAGTATGATTCTTGTGTTAAAAAATAAACAAATCATGCATATACAGCCAACTGATTTTCAACAAAGGTGCCAAAAATATACAGTGGAGAAACGACACTCTTCAATATGTGGTGTTGGGAAAACTGGAGATCACTGAAGAAGATTGAAGCTAGACCCCTAACTCTCACCATAAACAAATCAACTCAAAATGGATTTTCTAACCTGAACATGAGGCCCCAAACTATAAAATTACTAGAAGAAAACATTGAGAAAATGCTACATGAAATAGGAATGGGCAGCAATTTTTTTAAGCAAGACTGCAAAAACACACGTAACTAAAGCAAGAATACACAAGTGGTCCTATATCAAACTAAAAAGATCTGCACAAAAAGGGACACTATTACCAAAGTGAAGACATAACCTACAGAATGGGAGAAAGTGCTTGCAAACTCCACATCTGACAGATGGCTAATATCTAGAATATACGAGGAATTTAAACAATTCAACAGCAAAAAACCAAATAACCCAGTTAAAAAATGGGCAAAAGATTCAAACAGACTTTTCTCTAAAGAAAACATACAAATGCCCAACAAGTCACATGAAAAAATCCTCCACATTACTAATTGTAGGGGATTGGATTATGTTCCCCCCTCACTCCCTGAAGCTTCAATTGTGTCCCCAAGTTTTATGTATTAGAAACTTGGCTCCCACTGTGACTGTTAAGAGGGTGGGAAAACCTATTATGGTAATTGAAAGGTGGAGCCTTGAAGAGGTGATTAGATTGTAGGACCGTGCAGTAGTGAATGGATTAAAAATGGTGGTCAGGGGCGTGGTTCTGAGGGCTTTAAAAAGAGAGTGAATGAGTCGGTTACTCTCCCTCTGCTCTCTGTACTTCCGCCATCTTGCAATGTGGAACCCTGGGTGACTATTGCTACCACCAGATGGACTTTGGACTTCCCAGCCAAAGAAACAGTAAGCAATGAAGTGTTTTTTTTTCCTTTATAAATCACCCAGTTTCAGGTATTTTTTTATAAGCAACAGAAACGGTCTAAAACACTAATCAACAGGGAAATCCAAATTAAAACCAAAATGAGATATCATCTCACTCCAGTTAAAATGGCCATTATCAACAGGGCAGAAAATAACAAATGCTGTCTAGGATGCAGAGAAAAAGGAACTCTCCTGCGTTGTTGGTGGGAATGTACAGACACTGTGGAAAACAGTGTGGAGTTTCCTCAGAGAACTAAAAATGGATCTACCTTATGACCCAACTATCCCAAAGGAAATGAGGTCAGAAAGACACCTGCACTCCCATGTTCATCACAGCACTATTCACAATAGCCAAGAGATGGAATCAACCTAAATACCCATCGGTGGATGAATGGATAAAAAAAAAATGGTGGTTTATGTATACTCAATGGAACACTACTCATCTATAAAAAAAATGGTATCCTATCATTTGCAGCAACATGGGTAAAACTGGAAACCATCATGCTAAGTGGGGTAAGTCAGGCACAGAAAGACAAACACCACATGAAATCACTCACATGTGGAATTTCAAAAAAAAAGAAAAAGTGGTTCCCAGAGAAGTAGAGAGTAGAATAATGGGTACCATAGGCTGGGGGGAAGCGGGGTGGGCAGGGGAGAGAAGAAGGGGTGGATAAAAAGATACAAAACTGTGCTGTCTACCCTAAGGGAATCATTGTACAGTATACGCATGTATTGAAACAACACTCTGTACCCCCAAAATATGCACACGTAAGTGTTAAAATGAAAAAAAAAAAAACTAGAAAAAAGAAAGAAACCACCTGTGTTCTTAGAGGTTATGGAGCAGGTGGAGAATAAATAAAATAAATAAATCACTCTTATCCAGAGACTGTGTGCTGTAAAGAGAAATAAAATTTGCTAATATTCTGAAAAGAAAAAATTCAGAAGAACTTAACTCTGCCACCAAACCTATCTTAAAACAAAAGGTAAATTTTATGGAATCCGGCCTGCAAATATGCCTTGTTTTCTTTATTCTTCCTAGATACAACAGAGAGTATCTAAAAATAAATATCAGAAGTTTTTTGATTTGCTTTTCATCCTAGTCATAATGAGCAAACACCAGCGAATGTGTCAGCGCTTCCCAGGAACCCGGGAGAAACTTGCTCATCAAAAATCAAATCTTTGGCGAACATCTTTGCCATATTTCTGAAAAGGCCTCCAGAGCCATACTAACGTCAATTCACACATTGCAAGCGAGGACACCACCCTGTTAAGAGACTCAAGAATTCTCAGCAATACAAGATAAAAACAGGCTAGATAAACTCCTGACATAAAGCCTTTTAGAAATGCGTTTTTGAGTAATTACACTGTTGCTTGAAAATGTCTAGGTTTGTCACTGAATTTCATCAGATACAACCAAATAATTCTAAAATGCATAACAGTATTGTCAGTTTTTGTATCGCCTTTATATTTATATCACATTATCCAAATACAGTGCAAGCTTAAGAGAGAATTTACAAATAGATCAACCCACCTTGTCTTAATTACTATCATTAATTAATTAAATAATGATCATATATTAATAGTTAATTAAATAATCAATATTAATTGTGTGGTTGGTTGAATAACACCATTTCTGAGCTTCATCATTATAGTTCAATGAGAGAGTGATGTACAGCTTCAACAGAAATAATATTTAGAAAAATAATTTCAAACAAAACTTTTAATCACATACATGGTAACTTCAGCCTATTTTTTGAAACATGTAATGAATTCCTTGGAAATTGTAGGAAACTAGATTTATTCTATCCTTAAAATAACAATTTTTATCAAAAGTTGAATTAGGCAAATAATACTGTACTATTTTAACCAATATTTATTAAATGCCTACTATGTGCTGAATACTACTGAGAGATTTGGTGTATACAGGTGACCACAGCAGATAATTCCAGCTCATGCCAATGCATTCTATGACATATACTTTCAGTATTTTGTCCCAGCATAGAGATCATTGAGAAGAAAATGTTCTAAAACACCAAAAGCTGTCTTTATTCACTTTAGCTTATTGAAATAAGATACCCCAAAATTATACTATTGGGGACCCTTACTCATTAGTTGAATAATGTTAGTTCATATTTAACTGATTAAAAAATTTAATCATAAAACCATATGTTTTGTTGAATAAACTGATAATTTGACATTATATCTGCTTATTATAAGAAATGAAGTATACTCACATTTCATAGAAAATTCATTTTCCATTTTTAAAATTTATTAATTATATGAAGGTAGTTTAAATTTTCTTCTACATCATGACATGACCAGCAGGAAATTCTATAGTATCTTACTGGATGACCTAAAATTTGAAATAACAGGTTTGACTCAATCAGTGATATCTAGGTCAATATCATAGAGAGACAGAGGGTATCCTAATAAGTCTGCAATCAATAGAATTGAACTTGTTAGAGCAAAGCTTTGGTGTTTCATGATTTGAACAACCAAACTAATCCATTTGAATTGGCTGCAAACTAGTCACTTTGCACTAGTGTACTGTCTTCATTGACCACCAGAGCTGGGCCCAGGGCATGACCTCTCTGTCCTCCCGTGGATGGAGCTCATCTGGGGACGCTGACCTGGCAGGCTGGTATAAGGCAGTATATCAAGAAAGAAAAGATGGGTGTGGCTTCTGTACATTGTTTGAGTGTTTGAAGAATAGAAAATTAATTAAGGGATACCATAGAACAGCATGGATATCTGTACTAATGCTGGAATAACATTTGTGTTGAAAGAGGAGTGCTTAATGCATTCAAATGACTCAGTCATTGGCCTTTCTGTGAGTTTCACCATGTCCTCTTTTCCTGCACTGCACAGAAGTGCTTCATATATTTTCTCTCCCGGGTTATGCTAGGTACAGGGAAACAGAGATACATCAGGTTTAAATCTTTCCTTTGAGGAGTTTATACTCGAAGGACACATATTATAGATATAAGTAATTTAAGTTAAAAATTTTATAGTAATCAGTGCCTAAATTTTGGATCCTAAGAAGTGTTGTAGTGGTTTTAAGGAAAGTGAGATTGCTTTGGTTTCATTGTTAAGGTATCATTAAGGCCATCTGGAAAGCAGGCCTTGAAAGGGGAGTAAGACTTGGAAATGGAAAAATGAGAAGAGCATTCGAAAGAAAAAGGACAAAGTGGTAAAGCTGGAGAGGAAAGAATGTGCAGAGGCTCACCCCCAGGTGCACACGTGAAAAGAAAGGAGCTGGGTTTGGAAAGATGAGCTGGGCAGAGGTGCAGAAAGACAGACTGCAAAGCTTCACGTTTGTCTGAGTCACCTGGTTTTGTCCAGCCTGGTCACCCAATTATGGTTTCATTCTCTTTTTAATTCAACACAAATGTTTATCAAGTGCCTTGTGAGTGCCAAGCACCATTGAGGGACTGGAAAAACAGTGATGAGCATGTGTCCCCCAACACTAGGAGCCTCAGGCCCCCACTTGTGAAGGCTCATAATAGAGCAGGACATAAACTTCCACAAGGGAGGGGTTGCTGGAGACAAGGCACTCAGGAGGCTGTTGCAG
Source organism: Galeopterus variegatus (assembly GCF_000696425.1). NCBI lineage: Eukaryota > Metazoa > Chordata > Mammalia > Dermoptera > Cynocephalidae > Galeopterus > Galeopterus variegatus. The sequence goes on along the minus strand of NW_007728285.1, from coordinate 376,965 downwards.
GACTTAACCAGGATTAAATGTGGAGATGAAAGAGCAAGAGATGGGAGAGGTGCCACAGGGTCAGACTTGAGGTCCTCGGCAATTGACGATAGATTAGTAGCTAGTTGTTTGGGGGGGTCTCAGAAACAATCAAATGCCTTCTGGTGTTTCTGGCAAAACAATCACTCCTGTCTGTCGCTAGCAAATGTACCGCATATAAAGAACAGCCACCATTTAACAGGAAAAAAAATATGCAGGACACAGATGAGAAAAGTAGGCTCAGAGACTCCCGGACGGGAAATATGTGTTAGAATTTATGGACACACATAAAGAGTTATACATTGAATATATTGTTTGAATATATGTATATCATACATTCAAATATTTGTTTATAAATATATATAATGCTCTATACATAAATACATATATACACATACTATATCCATATGTTAATATCACTGTACCCCTATATGAATATTATTTTAACCTAAAGTTGTGCTTAGTGATAAAAATATGAAGATTTTCCCACGGATATGTTCCAGGGCTCCCCAGTTATGTATGAAAGTTTTTATTTTCTCATGTTCATATTTTTCATATGCAAAGATAAAATCTATAACAAAGGTGAACAAATGAGGCCTGCTTGGGAATCACTTTATGTCTACTGACAGGGGAGAATGTGCTGTCATACAGATAGGAATAGAACACACCCTTTCTACTAAGGAGGCCCACAAGGCATGCTCGAATTGTCCACGTCATAGGCAACAAGTCAGACACCATTCATTATCACACAGGCCATGGTTTACTTTTCAGCTTAAAATTTTAATCTTCCACTTTTTAAATTTCCTCATAGAATCAAAATACAATTTAAAAATCAAACCAAACAATTTAATCACATACTTAAAACCAGTGGAATTACAGGATGGATTTATGAAAAGAGAATGCTATTGCAATCGATATTTTAAATTACATCATGTTGTTTGTAGTCAAATTAATATAATTCAGCTATCACACTGAATATGTACTCCCAATATGATTAGAAATAAATCATCAGGAGAAATATGGTAATGGAGGAAGCTTATGACTATGAGATCATTTGGTGAAAACTGAAAATAATTAATGATTTGTTAGAGCATTGGCAAAGAAAATTAGAACAATCAGCCACAAATATCATCTGCTTGAACACTATATTTTAACATGTCAACCCTAATATTATACTAAATTTCACATTTAGGTATTATGTATCATTCTTAATAATATTCAATCATCATCCCTGTGACCAGCACTTTCTATACATGAATTATAAAGCACTATAATCAACTCAGGAGATTACATTGAACTGAAGACATATAATACAGAATTAAAAATCTTGGAGCCCATTCACAAAATTATATAATTTATATGACTAATAAGATGTAGAATTTCTTAATATCTCATATCACCATGAGTTTTCTTGAAAAAAATGTTTTAAAATGTATAACAATAGAAAAATCATTTTGGAATGATTAATAATCATTCCTAATCATCCCTAATAATTTTCTCAAATAAGACCCTTGATTTATTCTAGAAAATAGTCTAACTGATAGTTTTATGAAATTGACTATAGCCAAATTATTAATATATAGTTTTGAACATTGCCTATTACATCATTTATTTCCCCTAAACAAATAATATGGAAAGTTTCTCTTTCAACAATTCATTTTTAAATAAAGCACACCACATAACATTGGTTTTTTCTTAACATTCTAATTACCAAAAAGCTCAGTGAATCCAAACTTAGACTCCATCTCAGCACCAACTTACAGCTTTACATTTTAATATATGTATGTTTACATTTCATACACAAGTATGGAGATTATTTGAATATGTGCATATATATATTTTCTTGAATAAATCATGAATCAGGCCACTTGACACATGATCAGGAGGAAAGTGCCAAGTAAAGGAAATAACAGCTTTAGAAAAAGGGCAAATGTAAGAATAAATGAACAAATATTTAGATAGAAAAATAATATGGAAAAGGAACTAAATTGCAAACATAATTCATAGTCTAAAATGATACTTCTGTATTATTTGATAGTTGGCAGAACAGAAATATTCTCATTTCATTTGAGCCTCACCTTAGGATGAACGTGGTATCATTTTTTCCTGCTTTAAAGATAAAAATCAAAGGAGTTATGCTGTTTACTAAGGAAATTCCAGTTTGTTAAGTTGTGAGACCAAAATTTGGAACTAGGTTTCTGATTCCAAAGCCTGTAATTTATGTCATGACTGTGCCTTAGTTTCCTCATTTATAAAATAGAAAAATGATATTAGCTCCCTTCCATGGCTGGTGAGAAATAAATGGCTTAGGAGGTATAAAATGCCTAGAACAGCACCTGACGACCACAGCTGGCACTTGTATTGTACGTGCTATTACTATATTTCAAAGAATCAGCAGCATATGGATTTTATTTGCTTCCACTGTGTTGTTCGTTTCTCAAACCTGACGCATTTACATTTTCTGGCAGAAAAAAATCATAATAACTATCAAAATGCTTACTAATATTTATTTGGAATTTTACAATTAACAAAAACTAAGTTGTCATTACAAAATTGTTCATATGATTTAACAATTATATCAGTCAACATGACTCATGCTTAAATAGAGAACTGGTGTCCATTTATTTAATATGGAAAGAGGTTTGTTAAATTTGTTTTATTTTATCTAACCTTGCAAAGTTTATAGAGAAAATAAAATTTTCCCATTAAGTTCTAGAAATATTGTTGCCAAATTTAGGGCCAACATATTCACAAATATATGATATATATCATCCTATATTATTTATGGCTTTATTTTCCTTCGTGTTAGACTTTCAACTTTTAATATCTATAGCCTAATAGGAATTTATATATTTTGATAAGTATCTTCAAATTCTCCTCATCAGATTGGAATATCAAATATTCAACAAATATCATCTATCACCTGCCCTGTCTACATCAGTCTTTCTGTACTAAATTATAAGTGTATTCTCTGGAAATGATTCCATAGAGTTCTTTCATATAAAATCATTGAATTGAAAATGCTCACATGAAGATACTTGGTGGCTTTGCCACAAAGCAGGGTTAAATGCTAAGGCTCAGGGTCTTTGAAAGAAGTTCCAGAGCTCCAAGTTAAAAATCAAAGTACAGGGAAGCCTTCCTTGAGTGATGAGTGGATTCTGTCTCGGAGACTTCTCTGGGTCAGAGAACTCACTATTTATGTTAACATATCCAATGTTAAAAGTATTTATCCATGATCTAATTGGTTGTACTATAATTGGTAGGTCTATAAGATTGTTGTACTCATCAACATCTAGGTTTCCAATTATGGAAGTTTCCCTTTTTGAAAGAACAACACTATATCCACCTGCCTCATACCTCTGACCCAATGAAACCATCTGAGGAGAACCTTAGCTGACATTGAGCTGGGCATCTTTCCACAACTTCTCTGCGGATGTGGAGCTATTCATCGGATTGAATTTAGGCAGCATCCTGTCTTACTCTGGACAAGGGATGATATACATTGTTGACTAACAGTGGTGTCCTGTCTACAAAATGAAAAAATACAGAGTAAAAACTATCATGAATGCCGTCTAGGGCACAATTACATCAACATATAAGCTTGAGGATTCAGAAGGATTTAAAAAATGGTAATAAATGATATGCACTTTTATGAGTATTGTTTGGTAAGAGCTTTTTAAACAGAGTTCATTATGCAATTAAAATGTAAATGTGAGCAAGATTAAATTATAACTATTTTTGCAATGGTTTTCCTGTGATAGTAAACAAAAGCCCATCAAAGAACGTTAAGAGAATGGTCAGCATCCTTTCGGAATGATAGAAAGATAATAATTAAAAAAAGAAATCTTAAGAAAAAACATAGAAGGCATAAAAACAAATGAATGTGACAGAAATTTTATGAAATTACTAAATTGAATTGAAAATTCAGAATAGTTCAAGACTGTGCTTTCCAATCATTCAACTGGCTGTATCGTTTCCTTAAGGAGGCTTTATAGCTCACGGATTGTGAAGTAACGAGCTTTTTGTGTTCAGATATGAAGGCATTTATCCCTGGCTTTTCCACTTCTTCTTATATGACACAAGGGAGTATTCTATTCTGTAAAATGAGTACGATCACTACCTGATACATAATAGGTACTAATGAAGGGGTTATTATTGTTACTGTCTTTGTATGTAGTTGATTTGAGGTTTTTTCTTAATTCCCTGGTGTGTGTATACCTTCACTTCGCTCCTATCTTTCCTCAGACTTCATTTTCTTAATGCTGAATAGAAAGGTAAAACAGTCAGTCTGCACATAATCACTGTGTTCTCCACAGATCACATACCTTACACTCTACCACACCAGGAGGAACAGGGCGTAGTGGAAAGAGCTCCTCCTTAAGTATGAAAAGATACTGGATTAACACTTACGGTCTGGGTTAAATCACGGGTTATCTCTCTTCAGTAACCAGGTCACTCTGACATTTAAGTCACGTCATGGATGCAAAAACATTTTTTTTATAAATATAAAGGATTATTATGCACTTTCCATTTAGAAATATTACTGAACTCGAGGCAAATATGAAGAGCTTGTCAACATGTACCGATATAATGCAATCTGCTTAAGAACTCCCTGATTATATGAGCTTTATCTCAAAATAAAATAGCTCCACAAAAGTACATATCTCCCTTATGAAGCAAACTTAGGTACTACTTCTTGAGTGCTTCCATAGCAATTTAAGTTAAAAATCTTTACCTTGCCATAATATATTACAGATGATAAACGTATATATATATATATAATATATATTATATATATATATATATATATTAGAGCAATACACAAATGGAACTTAGATCATCATTGAAATCCCTTAGTACTCAGCACTATTCCCACAGGGTCTCATGAAGCCCTTACTACTCTGAGAAGTAGGTATGCATACTTAATTCATACTTTGGAAGAGGAAATGGTGACACTAATTCCTTTGGAGAAAGAGCCCTATCAGTTTTGGTTGAATCCTGAGCAAAAAAAGAGATGTTTTTGTTTTAAAAAATGATCTTCTCCTAGCACATCACATCAGATACCATGACTCACAGAAATGAGGTGTGTGTAACTAAATAAAGTCTGTAACTAGGTGAAGAACAGACTCCGAGGTATGAAACCTGAGACTTCTCCCACTGTTTCCACATGCAACTTCTGTGGCCAGAAATGTGGGCACCTTCAGCTGTAGATTGTGGGTCATAATATTTATTTTTCTACTTCAGGTATTTTCTAAGAATCAAATTGAATAAAGCATCTCAAAAAATACATGTAAAACGAAAAGTACAGTGTAATATAAGGAATTCTAATGTCATTACTATTACTATGATTCCTCCTTCTTATTCTCCTTAATTTTTTTTCTGATAGGGTAAAAATTACTAATTCAGAAACTCATCTTCTCTTTTCTCAAATCAAATGTTGTAATTCTCTGAATTTGTCTATGTATCAATGCATTCCAGGAAAGTAAAATAAAGTTGTGTGTGATTTGCAGAGGTTTGTGACTTATTTTCATTGTACCAGTTGCTAAATACAGAATCGGATTATAGGTTTTGCTGTATTACAAGCCAGATACCATTGAAATCTTGCCCATTGCAAATAATTAAAATATAAGCCTATGTTTAGTGAGAGAGAAAAATATGTTCATTGTTTCGTTCATCCTCAATCTCCGCAGACAGAAGACTTTTAAACACATATATATATTGAATATGCATTCAGTATTAAAAAAAATGGTAGCAGGGAATACAAGTGGATTGTAACTGGATTGAGATATTTCACATCTGCATGAGCTGGAGATTACCAGGTAATTAACCTGCTTGTGGCTTAACAAGACATTTGTAGAAAAGATAGGAACTAAAAAGGTTAAGATCACATTTATTTTTGTCAATGCACAAAAGAAAAAAAAGAAAAGAAAGATAACTGAAAGAATTTCCCTACAGTTTTCATTTAAAATATAATCAACCATATACAGTGTGATCTCCTACATGTAAACTGTCATAAGGATGATTTACTAATTGTATAAACAATATCGTTTTTACCTCTGAATGTGACAATCCCATCTTTCCAGAACATATTTCTCAGTTTGATGAAACCACATGTATTTTGTCCCTTCTATAATTTTCTCCTTCTTCAGACTCATTGTCTCTTCCTCTTTATTTTATGTTAATTTGAGAAATGCACCTTCTGTGACTAATATTTTGTTTTGATAATTAAGTTATTCTGACTTATTCTCTGATGATCCTGTCTCCTGCAACCATTTGGGGAACCCAGTAATCAATTTTGTATCACCGTGTCCAGTTCTCACTCCATCACGGTATCTGTGAAATGCATTTCTGCTGCTCTGTCCACTAAGTTTATTGTACATGATATCTTGATAGAGCGGGATATGCTGGTATCACATTGAAGCTATTGGATATTTCATTCAGTAATCATAATTTCTGGTTCATGTCAGATCTGTTTAAACCTAGGTTCTTATTAGTTTTAATTCAAAAGTCTAAATTCTTTAATTGTATAACTGTCATGCCTATGTTAATAAATGTTGAAACTTTTAGAATTAAATAAAGGTGAATCTAAATTCCTTTCTCCAAATTTTGGAGTTTTCTTCAACGAATCTTCAATTTTTTAAAATTATGTTTATAATTACACTTCTCCACAAGTGTCAATTTGATAAAAAAATCAAATTATTTTATCAAGTTTTCTTACTTTTCTGCTGCATAATGAATATATTCATCTCTTTCTCTGTATTTTTTACCCTGTCTTCTTCGAATCCAAATCCATCATATTTTGGGTTTTTTTTAAGTTTTTTTTTCTAAGTGGCTTTTGACATATTTCATAATAATTGGTTATGAAATTAGTTTTAGGGATCATTTATCTCATGTAACTTTCCAAATATGGGAGAGGAAGTGTGGGGAAAAGTTAGGGACTGACTCAATGTTTATTTAACAAATGTGTCACCTTGGACAAAGCACCTAAATGATCTTGACCTTAATTTCCTTCATCACCAGTTAAAAGAGGCGCTTGCAGACATGGGATCAAATAATGCATATAAAGTTGTTAGCAAAGTAGCTGATGCATAGCAAAGGCTCACTAAATTTAGATCTGGAAGATGAGCAACAAGTCTGGGTAGTAAGTGTAAGAACACAGTGGAATGCAGGGAGGGAGGGGCGTTTGTCCATTCAAAGAATATATACTGACCTCCTGCTGTACCTCAAACAGTAAGTGCTAGTCTTTAGAGAACAATAATAATAATAACAATGATACTAATGACACTGACATAGAAGCAATTTTGCATGATGAGAATTTGTACAATGGAGTATGGATACTACAGACATAAAGTGAGGTGAAAACTTAGCCATTGTTGTGGTGATGGAGTGTGTGTGTGTGTCTGTGTGTGTGTGTGTGTATGTTTCATGGACTGGTGTAGGGAGAGAAATAAAGGGGGGCTACAAGAGATTAGAGATAAATGAGGCTTGAGAGAATTAAAAGAAGAATTACTGTTTGATTTGAACTTTGAAATGTCAGTAGAACCTTGCCAAGTGAAGAAAGAGAAAAGTAAACAAATCAAGGCACACACACACGTACACATGCATACACACATGTACATGCACACAATGCACATGTGCAATGCATGCACACACACAATGCAAACATATGCACACATGAACGTGCATGCATGAATTATGTAAAAAATTAGGAAACACAATTGATGCCTACTGATATTTATTTTTGGACCAAGGAGATTAATAAATTCTCTACCTGTAGCATCTAACAATGTTTAGATGAGCCAAGGGAGAGGGCTAGAGATGTGAACGAGAGTATGGACAAAATATACAGTAAATTTTCCCTGGGTACATATCAATGGGAAATAAATACTTATGTTATTTGGTTGCGAAGTAGATAGTTGAACGATAAAGCTGAATGACATGATAAGTTTTGATTTAACGTAAAGAATGACTAAGTCCCTGGGACTTCTAAGCTAACGTGGTTCTAGGTAGAAAAATTGCATAATTAAAGAGAAATACGTTTCTTTTTTAAAAGCATAGAGTGGTTTTTGAATAGAGTGATTGTGTAACCTTGTCCCAGTTGAAATATTTTGGGAGTAAAAGAGGATTCTATTAATAATTACACCATGGAAACAGTGTCAAACACAGCAGGCTTCTTAATCTCAAAAAAGTAGTTGATGAGGTATGCGTTTGTGTGTGTGTGTGTGTGTGTGTGTGTGTGTGTGTTTATGGACCAAATGAAAGGAGACTCATAACAAAAGTGACGGTTTCTGCTTACAACTTTTTATCCAGTGCAATAATAGTAGGTATCATGGTATTGCTTGGAATAATACTTTTGGAACTTGTCACTCGGACAGAAGCTAAGAAGAGTAATAATTTTTATTTTAATGCACTTACTAGAAATGACCAGGAATATAGCCTATATCTAAGAAATAATCAGTGTTTCCCAGTGAAATAATGTCATTGTAATAGACTGTTGCCACAGACTAATGGGCTGTTACTGCCACATAAATACTAATGTAAAGCCAAGACATTTAGGGAAATTAAAGTTGAAGTAATCGAAGAATTTCCTTTGAAACCAAGAAAATCTGAACACAGCTCCTTATTAATGACACTTAGGTTTGTTATCCTTTTTGAAGACAAACTTCTTGGCAGTTTATTCCCTTCCCTTTTTAATTTTGCATACATTTATAAACTGAAGAAAAATACAAATCAGCGTGCTGCTTTTATTTTTTTATTTTTATTTTTTTTCCCTTTCTGTCTTTTTTCGTGTCCAGCAATGGATCACAACCCTCAGTGTCGCGCCCGTACCGGACCGGGACCGGCAACGGGATCGCAACCCTTGGTGTTGCTCCCGCACCTCGCTCAGCCAGTGAGCAGGAACCGGTCTGTACGTGGGATCCGAACCCTCGGCGGGAGTGCCACCGCACTCCCAAGTGGCGCACTGTAGCAGTGCGCCACCGGGCCGGCCCAGTGTACTGCTTTTAGAACTCAACAATGTTCCACCTGAGAAAGGTGAGGAGCAGCAACTTTTTAAAAAAAACATCCTTATTGAGGTGTAATCAACATACAAAAAGCTGCACATTTTTAGTACATACAATTTAATGCATTTGAACATATGTTTATACCCATGAATCCATCACCACAATCAAAATAATAAACATATTCATCACCTCCAAAAGTTTCTTCCTGTATTCACCCCCTTTTTTGTGGTAAGAACACTTAACTTGAGATCTACTCTAGTCTTTTCAGTGTATCATGCAGAATTAACTATAGGCACAATATTGCACAGCAGATCTCTAGATCTTGTTCATCTTGCTTAACTGAGACTTTATATCCCTTGACCAACATCTTCAGCCCCTCGCCCCAGCCCCTGGCAACAACAGTTCTATCCTCTGCTTCTAAGCATGTGACTGCCTTAGATATTTCATACAAGTGGGATCAAAGAGCAAATCTAACAACAGGAAAAATACAAGTCAGATGACATTAAACTTAAAAGCTTCTGCACAGCAAAAGAAACAATCAACAAAATGAAAAGACAACCCACAGTGGAAGAAAATATTTGCAAATCATGTATCCAAAAAGGGGTTAATGTCCAAGACATACAAAAAAAAAAAACAACTCCTACAACTCAATTAGAAAAATAATAATAATAACCTGATTAAAAAATGGGTGAAGAACTGGAATAGACATTTCTGAAGACGACATACAAATGGTGCTCATGGTACTTTCCCCAACTTCAAAGCTAGACAGATGACAGAAATACATTACAGAAATCCTCGTTCCTTTGCAGAATCTTCTTTAGCCAAGTAAAAATAAAGTGCACTTAAGATTAGCTAAATATTTTTCAAAATATTGTAAAACTTTTCCACCAAGATTCTTGGGAGTATTTTTTAAAAACTTATCAAGGCTTTATTTATCAATGAAAATGTAGTCTGTATTTCATTTTAGGGTTTATGTCTCAGAGAGACTGAATAGCAAAGTCTTTGGGAGTTGCCAGCCTATTGTTTCACCCTGATTTACTGAAACACTGCCACCGAGTAAATTTGTTCTAATTATCTGCAGATCCATAGAGAATGTGTTTTTCTCCCATGTGCTTGCTATTTTTCTCAAAGGTTTTTTATTCAAGATTGATAATTTAAACTTGTGTTTAGACCTTCTGAAAAATGTGACTGTAACCTACTTGTACAACCTACTCGAATTCTTAACTTTCTTGCTGTTTGGTATTTAATATCTTTCTTTTTTTCTCAAACAACTGCTTGAAGCACAATATATAATGACAACTCGCATGCTTTTTTGTGAATTTTAAAAGCATAGTGATCAAAACACAGAATTTTAACAATCACTTAATAATATACTTTGTGCTATAAAATACTTATTAAATATTTAAGCCAGTTACAATCGAAAGCAGAATAGTGGGGTTTTTTTGTTTGTTTTGTATGAGCAAAATATTCTTCAGCTTTTTTGAGAAAATTATGCTAAGTTGATTTTCCAACCCTGCAAGTTACAGCATAAGGTAATTCCTTCACAGTCATAAATACAGAGCTCATTTAAGTTTTCTAAAATCAGTGTTATAGTCATATTGGCACTTAATAATCTACATGCTAAGCTACTATCATTAAGTAAAAAAAAAAAAATGCACTTCATACACTTGATACTTTTGTTAACTTCAATGGAAAGTATGTCAACAAGTTTGCTGGCTTTTCTTACAGGCACAAGAAAATAAGATAGTATAAGCCCAATCATTAACCTGAAGATGGAAGAATGCAGTCATTTTCCTGCAGTTACTACGGTTTCCTACAGATAATCCAATGCAGGCAACTTGATGCCTGCACTTCTCTCAGCCAAGCTCATGAAGAAACTGAGGCTTCTGTTTACTGTTTCCTTTTTGTGCTGGAGTCTGATTCCCAGCACTTGTCAGCCCTCTGTTGACGGAGCCGTCCTTTCCGACCTTAGGCATGCCACAGATTCTAGACTTTCCTGTCTACCACCTTTTCATCAAAACCTCTTACCTGGAACCCACACCGTTAAAGCTGAGAACATTATTTGGGTTAATTTGCATGGATTTGGTAATGTAGGTTGGTCAGAGATCAGGTGTACCAAAGTCCAGCAGGCGTGGCTCAAAATCTTAAGTACCACTTACACTGTTCTTGGGTAAGTTACCTATACTCCTTGTGCCTCTGTTTCCTCACTCTTAAAATAGGATTAAAAAGCTTGCACTGCAGTATTGTTGTCAAGATTTACTGAGATCACAGCTCAAAAGTGCATGCAGAGTACCTGGATCAGAACTATAACCAATATCTACTGCACATCTACAGCCCAGTACTTGGGCTGCTCTGAAACGTTACTTAACCAGCCCAAGGCCACAGAGCTAGTAACTTACAGAAGATAAGAACTTAGTCTGCCTCTAGAATTTAAAACCTTCCCTGTCATATTACACCGATGCATAATGATTTTTGCAGTAATGCTCATTATCATTAGAATTATATTATGATGTTGATAACTAATGATAACTTAATAGGTTGCTTTTCTCCAATAAGATTTGAATTTAACAAATGGGTGACTAATGGTTAAAAATCTGTTTCATTCCTTTTGGTTTATAATTGATTTTGCCAATTGTGACCTCAAATCCAGTATAACTTTTTCTTTCAATTTTTTCAGGAAGATTTCTCAATTTGGTTAGATGAGAATTTTGTAAAACATTAATGACCATTCTAATATTTATTTTTTAGGTAAAAAGTTTGTTTTACAACATTCATTTATAAGCTCTATCCCACCAAGCTTGTATATTAATCTGTTTCTTCATATAACCAATACACATGTATGTAATACTTACAATGGGCGACAAACACTGTGCTAAAACTAATGAAATAGCAATATAAAGATATTAGCTCACAAATTTTACTGCAAAGAAAGCCCCAACTCAGCAGTGGAAACTCGAGGTTATACAGCTGGAACACAGTCCAACTGAGGGTCTAAAGAACTGTTCTGACAGTAGGAAGAAGACAGTGATGGCTTTACCTTGGGGACAAGGGGCTGGTCACGATGGTATGGAGGAGTTTACCTTCAGACAGTCCTTACAGACAATGCCAGCATTGTCCTATTTTGAGGCTTTCTGGTGAGGAAAGAAAACTCACAGAAACCAGTTTGCTAACAAACATATCTGGTAGTGCACCTTTCCATGCCCCCTGGATGAACTGCAACCATACCCTGTGCAGCACTGATCACACAGAGGAACTATGATTTATTATACTCGTGCATGTCCTGCTTAGTCCAGGGATTCCCAGGCACTAAGGAGCTAGATTCTGGGAAATTCAGCTCCACAGAGGACACAGAGAAGAGACAATAGACAGAGAAGGAACGAACCATGGTTTCATAGTGATGGGTACATATTACTAGGAGGTCACAGAGGAAAGTGCACTTTATGGTAGGACAGCTTTGTACCACAACCCCGTGTTCTTGTACATCTTGGCTTAATCAGAGTCTTTGCATTCTAAGAAATGAAAACACAGGTCACTGCAGTGAGTCAAGTGTAGTCTACTCTGAGGTGAATGTGGGATGATGGGGAGAGGGGAGGAATAGGAATGAGAGGGGTGGAGACATTCTGGAGAAAATAAATAAGGAAAAGATGCCTCTAAAATATAGTCTAATGAACTTCCAGTGACATTTCTTCATAGGTTACCCAGAAATTATTTGCTGCCTGAAGAGAAAGAGCAGCTAATCAACAAGGCATTTAGAGGCCCTTCATCTTAAGGGGTTTACCAGGCAGACAGTGACTAACACGACGCTCTGCCCTTCACTTCAACTCCGACCACGCAATGGCACAAAGTGGGAGGGCTGTCTTTTCCATTTTACCTGTGCCTTAAAGTAAAGAGAAACTGTCAAAACTTCATTAAATCATGAGCTATTCAATGGACAAAGACTCTAGAATCTGAAAAATACAGCTCTCTGCAGCTGTCTTTTCATTTTCCACACCTGGCAGAAACAGAGAGAACTACAGGGGCAGATTATAGGTGTGACTGGAAAATTAGAGCTCCATTTGGGGTCTTTCATTTCGGTTCACATCATCTTTCTAGGGCCTTATCGATTGTCACAGCATCTTATAATCAGTATCCTCATTAGTTTTAATAAAACCATAACAACAAATGACAAAACAGCAGTCATTTATTGAATACTTACAAATGTCAGTATGGAGCGCCTACTATGTGCCAAGCATTTTGTCTTATGTCAAATCTCTGTAAATTTCATTGTACTTATTTTTTGGTTGAAAGAGAAGAGGTCTCAGAAGTTTTAAGTAACTTTTTCAAAGGTCATATAGTTTAGGATTTAAAGCAGGTTCTGCCTGACTCCGTAGTCACTGGTACCACTTTACTTTCTTTTGCATTCTGGGAGTTATCAAATGATGGTTCTCTGACTTCCTCACACTCTAGTGAAATGGTCAATACATATTCACAAACATTTGGAAGTAGATGCCCGTGCCTGGCCTTGGGGTTCCAGCCTAATCCACAGCACTCTGGAGAGAGTAGTGGAGCAGGCACACCACAGACACCAGTTTGTCCCCTTCCCCACCTCCCCTCCCCAGGGTTCTGGAAGACCAAGCACACCAGGCACCCACATGCAGAAGGCGAGCTGGTGAGAGAGGGGGACGAGGCTGCTGACACAAGGACACAGACTCACCCCGATGGCCAGGCCCTTTGAGACCTCAACTGCTTTTCTGGGAGTGAAGCTAACTGGAGCCTCAAATTCCTCCTGGTCAAATATGCAGGCTCAGAAGGAGACCCCCCCGAAGCAATTCTGGATGTCACCTCACAACCAAACTCAGCCACTGTCTTCTCGAGTCTTCAGAAGTTTCCACGGCTTCTTCACTGACCTGGCCTGTCTCCCTGCTCTCCTCGTGATTTAGTGACATTCACAGACATCAGCAAACACACTTCGGAGGCTCAGCGTGTGTCTGTGAAATGAGGGACTGGGAGTCGGGTGGGAAGCAGAGAAAAATAATGATTAGCTAATAACGGATGGTCCTGGTTCTGGTTGCTGAAGAGGTTTCCATAACTCAGAGCGTGTGAGGAGATGGGCACATTCAGAGCAAGCTGCACATACTACATTGGGGCTACAGAGGAGACAAGTTTAAGTAAAGCATTATCAACAGTCTGGTGGTCGTCAACATCTGCTAAGGGCATCAAAGGAAACTCTAGGGAAGGCACGATGCGGGCATGAGGAAAAAATAAAAAATGTCTATGTAAAGAGGTGAGGGGAGCTTCTCTGGGCAGAAGGAACTGTGTGGGCTGGAGCTCCGAGGCACAAGATACCCAAGGTTTTATGGAAACGATTCGTTGTCTGCTTGTAGTTAAAAATATTAATAGTCGATGTTTTCTGAGCATACAGTATGTGTCAAGTATATATTCTAAGTGATTTAAATACATTATTTCATTTATTCTTCATAAAAAAAATTCTCAGGTAGATGCCACAATGATCTCTATTTTATTGATAAGGAATTAAAGTGGAGAGAGATTACGGAATGGGCAGGTTCACACAACTATTAAAGAGTGGACCCAGCTAGCCCAGCCATCTGTCTCCAGAGCCGATGAGCTCAACCTCTGCATTTGTGTGGGGCCGTGTGGGAACGGCTAGAGATTAGGAAGCTCGGATCTCTTGCTCATGCATTCAAAGTTTAGTTTCCTTGCTTCAGAAATCTCTAGCCTGATTTCAGCATGGAAATCACCGCCTTGTCTTGGTCTTCATCTCTGATTAAAAGTTGTAAAGCTGACCAGCATCACTTCAATAGGTTACATGAGAACATTTTAGGTGGAATGTGTACACTACATTTTAATTCCCATTAGATTTAAATGTATATGTGAGTTTTCCTGTATTCCTCCTACTGAGAGTAGAATTGATATTCACTGAGTTTAGTTATCTGCAGTAGGCACATTATTATGCTGAACTAATTGTTATATTCCAAATGGAGCACATGATTATTGAAAGCAAGGACTCCATATGCATAGAGTGCTCTGGCACGGCAAGTGCTTAATCAGTATCTAGTGGAAGGGAGGTGATTTGTCACTCACACATATTTAAAGTAACTCCTGATTTGCATTATTTTCTACTGATTGTCTTAGGATATGGTCCCATGAAAGCATAGACTGACTAAACGGGAAACTTCCAATTAATTGCAAGTTGGATATATTGGCTAGCTTTGCACCCTAGGGAAGGTTTCCGTACAAACAGTAAATGCTACTTGGATTGGTGTTCAGCACTTAATGAACTGTGAAAAGCCTTCCTGGATGCAGCCCCCCACTTCCACAGTGGCCACTGACAGCTCTCCACTACCTTAGCTCCCAGAAGAGCTTATTTCTTGCCTTTATTATTAGAAAAATAATAGATCAGGGATGCAATATCGCATTTGGCCAGTAGGTGCCACCATCAACCACATGATTTTAATATTTGATTCCTGGGGATGTGTAAATACTTTTTATTTCTTGTTTATACAAATGGCATACAACCATGCCTAATTTTATAAACACCTAATTCACATAGACGAAACAAGGATGCATTATCACCTCAGATTCAAACCTATAATTTTAGAAAATAATAAATCTTTGAATGTGGTAAAGAGAGGAAGAAAAAACTGGTTAGTAGGAAGGAAGTCAGTACCTGTTATGTACTAAACACACTGGGTACTGGGGATGAAAAAATAGATAAGAGTTTTACGTGGTAGTAAGAATACATCATCGGTGGGAAGAGACAAGTCAGTTAAGAGAGATATAATAAAGTGGGTGAAATTCTAACAACTGTATGAAAAAATGCAAGAAGTGAGTAGGTAACCGCCTATGGGTTCATGGAAACTTTCACGTAAGAGGTGAAGTTGGAGCTAAGTTGTGAGGGCTCTATAGGTGAAGAATATAAAGATAACTATTCTGAAAACAAGCAATAGTCACCAAGAAAAGACAAAGTAGGATGGGATCAAGCAGAACAAGAACAACATGCTCCAGAGGTGGAGGGTGGCAGAGGAAGTCGCTGGACAGTGTGAAACAGGAAAAAATACTATTTGCGGAGCAAATTATGAAACTTCTTTTTTAAATTAAAATTTTAATTTATTATTAACATATTCATTCTTACAAATTGTGATGTTTCTTTATACCTTTTACTTGACCTATCTCTTCCCAAACCCACTCCCTCCCTCCGCCCATCTCTAGTATCCTTAGGTTTGTTCTCTCCTTCTGAAAGTTCAACATATTGTTGTGGTCTTTCATTCTTTCCTCCCTTCCTTCCTTCCTAGAAGCCAGTTGTGAGTGAGAATGTGTGGTACTTCTGTTTCTTTGTCTGGCTTATTTCGTTTAACATAATTTTCTCCAGACTCAGCCATGTTGCTGCACATGGTAGAATTTCATTCTTTTTTATGGCTGGGTAGTATTCCATTGTGTATATAGACCACAATTTACTTATCCAGTCATCCATCAGTGGACACTTAGGCTGGTTCCATAATTCGGCTAGTGTACATAGTACTGTGATAAACATGGGAGTGCAGGCATCCCTTTAACATGATGATTTCCATTCCTTTGGGTATATACCCAGTAGTGGCATTGCTGGATCATATGGTACCTCAATCTGTAGTTGTTTGAGAAACCTGCATACTGTTTTCTATACTGGCTGTACTAGTTCACAGTCCCACCAACAGTGCAGAAGAGTTCCCCTTTCCCTGCATCCTCACCAGCATTTGTTATTTTAGGTCTTTGTAATAATGGCCAGTCTAACTGGGGTGAGAGGATATCTTAGTTTGGTTTTGATTTGAATTTCTTGATGACTAGTGATGCTGAGCATTTTTTCATGTACCTGTTGGCCATTTGTATGTCTTCCTTTGAAAAATGTCTATTCATCTCATTTGCCCATTTTTTTATTGGAATGTTTGTTTTTATGCTATATAGTTGTTTGAGTTATTTGTGTATTCTGGATATAAACCCCTTGTCAGATGTATGGTTTGTAAATATTTTCTCCCAATCTGTAGGTTGTCTTTCTTTTCTGTTGATTATTTCCTTTGCTGTGCAGAATCTTTTTAGTTTGATGTAATCCCATTTATTTATTTTTCTTTCATTGCTTGTGTTTTGGGGGTCTTATTCATAAAGTCTTTGCCCAGCCCTATTACCTGGAGTGTTTCCCTTATATTTTTCTTTAGTAAATCTATGATTTCAGGTCTTATGTTTAAGTCTTTAATCCATTTTGAATTCATTGTGGTATATGGTAAGAGGTACAGGTCCAGTTTCAATTTTCTGCATATGGATGTCCAATTTCCCCAGCACCATTTATTGAAGAGGCAGTCTTTTCCCCAAGGTATGTTCTTGCTGCCTTTGTCAAAGATCCGTTGGCTATTAGTATGTGGGTTGATTTCCAGGTTTTCTATTGTGCTCCATTGATCCAAGTGTCTGTTTTTATGCCAGTAGCATGCTGTGCTGGATACAGGATTCTTGGCTGACAATTTTTTTTCTTTTACTCTTTTGAATATATCATCCCATTTTCTTCTGGCCTTTAAGGTTCAGTTGAGAAGTCTGCTGTTAGTCTGATGGGGGCTCTTTTATAGGTGACATGGTGCTTTTCTCTTGCTGATTTTAGAATTCTCTGTCTTTGAGTGTTGACAGTTTGACTATCACATGTCTTGGAGAGAATCTTTTTCAACTGATTCTGTTTGGGGATCTTTGGGCTTCCTGAATCTGAAAGTCTGCATCCCTCCCTATACCTGGGAAATTTTCTGTTATTACTTCCTTGAATAAGGTTTCAATGCATTTTCCATTTTCCTCCCCTTCTGGAATACCCATGATTCGGATGTTTGTGTGCTGAAGTGGTCTGCCGACTCTCTTAAATTTTCTTCACTTTTTAAAATTCTTTTTTCCTTTTTCTTGTCTGCCTGGGTTATTTCAAAAAGACCATCTTTGAATTCTGAGATTGTTTCTTCTGCTTGCTCTAGCCTGATGCTCAAGCTTTCTGTGCTGTTTTTTATTTCATTTGAGAGAATCCTTCATTTGTAGGAGTTCTGTTACATTCTTTTTTAAGTTATTAATCTCTTTGTAAATTTCCTCCTTCATACCCTGGTTATTTTTTTTTCTTGTTTCATTTTGTTCTCCAGTTGATTCTTCTCTTATTTCTTGAAGTTTTCTTAAAAATCAGTGCTCGGAATTCCTTTTCACACGTCTCGAGAGTTTTTTGCTCTTTGGGGTTCAGTACTTGGAAATACCATATTCCTTTGGAGGTGTCATATCTTTCTTGTTTATTTGTAGTTCTAGTATTTTTATGCTGATGTTTGGTCATCTGATAGAACAATTAATTCTTCTATCACTCTGGAGTGTGTTATGAGGGGGAAGAGTTCCTCCTCTGTTTGTATGTTCTGCTGGTGACTCCTCTTTCATCAATGCAGTTGAGTGTGTGGTGGGCTGCCTTGTCTCCTGTTCGGTCAGTGTGTAGGTCCTGCAAGTCCTTACCTGCGTGGACTGGGCAATGCTTCAGTGGGGCCTGCGAGCCCCATCTCCAGTGCTTTGTTGTGGGCAGGGCCTGTGGCTGTGTCAGTCCTCAGGTGTGGCTTGGGTCCCGAGCGTGCTCACCGGTGCAGCCTGCACAGTAGTTCGTTGGGGCCTGTGAGCTCCCTGTCAGGTGCTCAGGTGCAAGCAGGGCATGCAGCTGTGTCAGCTCCTGGGCACGGCTCCATTATGAAAGTTCTTACATGACAAAGATGTTTGGACATTTTACTATAGTTATTAAGAATCTGGGAGTGATTTGCTTTTAAGAAGATAACCCTAGAAGCCCTGGGCAGTATGCACTTGAGAAGACAGGGATTCAAGTCAAGGACAATCGATAGGCACTTGTTCATTAGTGCAAGAGAGAAGATAAGGGATTGAATTTCAACAGTGACAATGGTGATGGAAAGGAGAGGCTATAATTGAAATATATTTTGGGATTAAGTTTGACAGGATTGGAGGCAGGTTGATTTTGATGAAGGTTAATGCAGAGAGCTAATAGTCTAGGAAGATTTTGAGATTTACTGTTTAGAAAGCTGAACACATGAGGACACCATTAGCTAAAATAAAGAAAACAAGAGTTAAAACCAGTTATTTTGGAAGTAGAGGGAGAGATAATGAGTTTAGGCTTACACACAAGTGTGTTGAATTTGAGATACCTGGGAAACATTTAGGTATACAAGTCCAGTGGACACATAAATTCTAAGGTGGTTGAGCTATAAGGTAGAGATGTTGAAATTATCCTCACACAAATTTATCATCCATGTTTTGTGCATGAGTAACCTGATTGCCCAATAGATGAAATTTTAATAAACATATGCGAGTTTATATTTAATAGTTACAGCACTATTTTCTCTTATTTGCCAAAGTGGATTTCCTTTGATTTTGGTCAGTTTATTTTAGTTCAGCTCTTACCAAAATACCTCTCAGGTGGAAGACACTGTGCCAGGGTCCTGTAGCTACAAAAATGTATAACTCTCAACAGTATAATATCTCATGGAAGATCCAGACATGCAAATATTTATGTCAAGCCAGTGAACATTGTAATGACCACTAAGTGCTGGTTGATTCAAATGCTAAATCTTTTTCTCTATTCTGGAAATTTTCCTAACAGATTTTGAATACAGAGAAGGGAAATGTAATTTATTTTTTGATAATTTCATTAAGCACTTTCTAGATTAAAGTAACTATCAGATTCCAAGTGGGATGTGAAAAATAAATGGAGATGCTCCCAGCCATCAAATGAGTTAATAGATAGAACACTGGACATACACAAGCAACACAGGAAAAAGATCAGCTATCAGAGCTTCAGCTTTCCAATTTTAAATATAGGTTTTATAAGGCTACTTTAAAAGTTGGTTTATTTAAATTGTTAATTGTGAAGTGATTCAGGCATTCATTTACCTTGAGGTATTAGATAGGTTAATTAACTACCATGACTCATTTTTCAAATTATAACATGAAGACTAATTTTCCTTACCTTCTGCCTCTAAGATGCTAATTAATACATTTCAGCATTGTACCGTTTCCACACCCTGTGAACATTTATATGTGGAACAGTGCTACATCTTGCTGACTGACACTACTTGGCTCCGCTGGGATCATTATCACAATCTAGTGGGAGAAATTTGTCCAAATTTTCCTCAAGTGCTATTGCACAGGACCAGCTCTCTTGAATAAGGCAGACAGGTACCATGAATCATGCATATGCTAATTGTAATAAATAATGAAAATATTTAGACACAGTGAGGTTTGAACTTGAACTTTATGAATAAATTTTGATTAGTATGCAGTACAAGCTGTATACTCTGCTTTTGTTCTTACTCTTAAAAGGCAGTCATTATGAAATGAAGCTTTGAAATTTTACAGCTGTTTGCTCACCTCTCTTCTTCCACTTTTCTACCTTGGAGCAAAGAAGTCACATAGTCTCAGCCTTCAAATATCAACATATATGTCTCCCCACAGACCTTGGCTCGTATATGAAAACACTGATGTAGACAGAACCCAGGTTAGTTTTCAGCTGAGTGAAAAAAAGGTGCCATCTAGAGCTGAAATGAGTCTAATGCTGAGAAGCTTCTATAATTCTGTCTGTGAACCCAACGACTGCACAGAGCTCTATCTACAGAAACCTGCTGCAGTGGACATTGAAAAAAAACCTTCTGTAGCATGTATGGCTTTTTTTTTTTTTCCTATTAAGACTATACTTGCACTGTTACCACTGCATTTCAATAAGAAATGAAGAAGAGTTTGTGAAGATGGAGAGTTTGCAAAAGAACACCCAGGAGACCGGTACAGAAAAAGTGTGAATTCATGAGGGCTTCAATAAGCAATGTCGATTCTAATAGATTCAGATGATTTTGTGTCTAAACTGAAAATGTAGAGATAGAGACAACCTCAAAGACACTCCATGAGGCACTGACTGCGAAGGCAGCAGCAGGCAGGAGCTCCATTCCCTCTCCTCTATCTGACTCCAAGAGCTAACTGCAGGGGAGGCAGGATGAAGGGGTGATGGGGAACAGCTTTGCTGATAAATGACAATTAGTGAGAATAAATGAAAATGAAGAAAAAGCATTTTAAAAGCAAGAAAAAATGCAGCTTTTCACAACTTTTAAAAGTTTGCTTGGCACAATGTTTCCCCTCTTTCTTTAACCTTTTAAAATCTCACTAGAGGTTCCTGCTAGGTTTTATCCACTTACTCAATGAGCAGGTAGTGTCAAAGTGTCAGTACATGACAGTCACCGTGTTAACATAATTGTTCATGAAAATAAAATACAAAATGCAGTTCTGCTTCAAAAACTACACGATCAAGTAGTGAAGACAGAAAAACAAATAGATGATTGCAACCTGGTATAGGTTCTGTGATAATTAGGCACTGCTCAGACTAGGGGAAAGAGAAGAACTCATGATGTAGGTACTTCAGACAAATGAGGTTATGTCATCTCCTCACTTACCTTGATAGAGCAAAGCATTTATGCCACTTTCAGTGTACACTTGGGTAAGGGTGCATGCTGAGAGTATATTCATAAATAATCAGTGTTTTGGCAGAATAAAACATGCTATTGCAGAACTGCTCTTATCGTAGGTCTATTGCAGATTCAGGGATGATATAAGAGCATTAATAAGGGACCTTTATTCTCAGAGGGGCTTTTTTCATGCCTCCCTCTGTTGAATGCCGTGCTGTAGGACCCAATTAAAATGAACAACAGATATGCTGATCTCCCTCCCAGAGTTCAGTCTAAACAGACTGATGCTGCCTCCAAAATTAAGGATTTCCATTTGAATATGACACTTCTTGTTCCTCTATCTCCAGTATCAATCCTTTGTTCTAGTAATCACAACTTAAGCTTTAAGCTTACACAAATCATAAGTTGTTTTTTGTTTGTTTGTTTGTTTTATGAAAGTCAGCGTTTATGACAAATTAAAAAACTCAAGATATATTTTTTTCTGGCAATTACTTTAATCTATTTATGCTTTCTTCAGGCCCATTTACAATAGTCACCCCAAAATAAAATACCTAGAGATAACCAAGGAGGTAAAAGATCTCTACAATGAAAACTATGAATCACTGCTGAAGGAAATTAAAGAAGACACAAAAAGATGGAAAGATATTCCGTGCTCTTGGATTGTGAAAATGTCCTTACTCACCAAGGCAATCAACTGATTCAATGCAATCCCCATCAACTACCATAAGTATTGTTCACAGAACAGAAAAAAACAATCCTAACATTCATGTGGAACAACAAAAGATCCCAAATAGCCAAAGCAATCCTGAGCAAGAAAAATAAATAAATAAATAAATAAATAAAGCTGGAGGCATAAGTTACCTGACTTCAAATTATATTGCAAAGCTATAATAACCAACACAGCATGGTACTGACATAAAACAGGCACTTGGACTAGTGGAACAGAAAAGAGAACCCAGAAATCAAACCACATACTTACAGCCAACTGATCATCAACAAAGGCACCAAGAACATACACTGGGGAAAAGGTAGCCTCTTCAATAAATGGTACTGGAGTAACTGGGCATTTTTATTTAGAAGAATGACACTAGACCTGTACCTCTTGCCATGTACCAAAATCAACTCAAAATGTATTAAAGACTTACATATCGGACCTGAAACTATAAAACTCCTAAAAGAAAACATAGAAGGAAACACTTCAGGAAGTAGGCCTGGGCAAAGACTTTATGAATAAGACCCCAAAAGAACAGGCAACAAAAGAAAAAATGAACAAATAGGACTATATCAAACTAAAAAGCTTCTGCACAACAAAAGAAACAATTAATAGAATGAAAAGACAACCTACAAAGTGGGAGAAAATATTTGCAAACTATGCACCCAAAAAAGGATTAATATCCAGAATATACAAGGAACTGAAACAACTTATTTAAAAAACAAGTAACCTGATTAAAAAATGAGCAAAGGGGCTGAATAGGTAGGGAAGACACACAAAAGGCCAACAGACACATGAAAAAAATGCTCAACATCACAAGAAAAAATGCTCAGCATTTGGGAAATGCAAACCTTTTTTGAGATATCATTTCACTCCAGTTATGCCAGCTAATATCCAAAAGACAGAGAATAATAAATGCTGGTGAAGTGTGGAGAAAAGAAAACACTCTTACACTGTTGGTGGGACTGTAAACTAGTGCAGCCATTATAAAAAAAAATGGTATGGAGTTTCCTCAAACAGCTACAGATAGATCTACTGTATGATCCAGTGATCCCACTGCTGGGGATATGCCCAAAGGAACGGAAATCATCATGTCAAAGGGACACCTACACTCCCACGTTTACTGCAACTTTATTTACAATAGCCAAGAGTTGGAATCAACCTAAATGTCCATTGTCAGATGACTGAATAAGAAAAACGTGTTATAATTACACAATGGAATAGTATTCTGCTATAAAAAAGAATGAAATCCTACCATGTGCAGCAAGATGAGTGAGCTTGGAGAAAATCATGTTAAGTGACATAAGCCAGGTACAGAAAGAGAAATACCACAGATCCTCTCTCATAAGTGGGAGCTAAAAAACAAAACAAAGAAAAACAAAGAAGAAAAACAAATAACTGATCATGCTTTCCTAATGCTCAAACTTGTGGTGTCATTAGAACCTCTTGGAACTGGTTTCTTGCCCATGTGCTTCAGATTTGTGAACTTCCATTTCACTCCTCTGCCTCAGTCCCCACCTCCAATTCTGTGACTTCTTTGAAAGCTGTATGTTGTAATTTAAAGTGTTCCTCTTTCCCCTCATCAAGTTCAAAGAAGGAAACTCTGCCATGAATCACTCTTAAAGTACAAACCTCCTTTTAATAAAACCACCTAACACCAATCCCCCAATTGTTTAGTTGTTCCTTCATTCATCATTTTGTTTATTGCTGATAGAAGAGACAAGAAATAAAATAGTGCACATAATGAATGTATACAAGCAAGGGAATATATTTTATAATTATCGCACTTAGCTCAGCATTTTTCACATTTTACTTCTCACCTCTGGTCCTGCAAAAGATTGTCACTGACATTTAGAATGACAATCCAAAAGCATCAAAAAATTCTAGTTAAACTAAGGATTGTGATTCCATCGGGTTCAGGCTGTTCCTTCTTCCAAGAGAATGGGCCATTAACATAACAAGTTTCAGCCCCAAGAGATAAAATAATTATTTTCTGTTTAATACTTCAATTAACAAGAACTTGTGTTTCTTACACATGTTTGGACATGAAACTGCATGGCATCAGAATTCAGATATCTCACTTCTCATAAAGTCAAAGATCAAACAAAGTTTTGATGGAAACCCTAAACAACAGACTTAAGCATTTTCAATAAAATATCTTCTTAGTAGAGCTGATCTTTGAATGCTAAAAAACATCCACTGAATTTTCTATTTAGCACCAGGTTCTCCGAGAATGAAGCCTGCCTACTGCACGTCTCATTAATAAAATTCCATGACAGAGGCACTGGGATCAAAAGTCTTTAGTGTGTGCAAGTGTAAAATAGTACGTGTAGAACTTAAAAGTCCTTTCCATCCTGCATGCACAAAAGTCCGAACTTGCTTCACAGATGCTGCTATTTGCAGAGCCCTGGGGTTTTGTCTCTTTCTTCAAAATGTGTCTCTTCCCTGTGCTTGGTGTAACCTCTGCATCACTGACAACCCATGGAGGTGCCATAGGGCTGTTATGCAGATCACCCACACCTGCACCAGGGTTTTCCCACTGGTCCCTTCTGAGTCTTTACTCTGCCACCTTCACGTCACCTGCTGGTGGCCCCTTCATCTTTCATTCAGCCAGTCATCAAAAGGCAACACAGTTAGTGGAAATGACCACAGTTTGAATTAAAAGACTTGAGTTCAAACCCCAGCCTTGTCACTTACATTTCCTGGGTAATCTTGAGCGGTCACCCAGACTTTCTGAGCCTCGATAACACCGTCTGTATTATAACAATAATCACAACATCCTTATTATAATAATGAGGATCAAGTTAGGAAATATGTGTGGAAATCTACACAGTCCATAAACTGAAGAGTGACACAAGAACATGTTACTATGGAATTCCTTTGTTGATCCAGAATAAGTTTCCTTCCCTCAGGTCACCAACAAAAATTTTCTTCAGTATCTGAAGTGTCGTGTGTGAGGCGCCATTCAGCATGATGGCTAAGGATCTGGGCTTTGTGCTCATGTAGTTTGGTTTTAAACCTAAACCCTACCACTAATTAATTATAATACATCAAACAAGTTATTTAACTTCTCTAAGCCTCTACTTCCTGTCTCATAAAATTTGGATATTGATAACAATTATATGATTATTGTGAGAATTCAGTTAAATAATAAAATGCTAAATCGTGTTTAGAACATGTGAGGACTCAGTTAAAATATCTTATTGTTGCAAAGAAGGACACTGCATCTTAATCCAGTTATACTGTTAGTGTCTTTCTACCAGTCACAAGATTACAAGGACCTCCAGCACAAACGCCACTACTTTTCATTCTGGCGTCTGTCTCTTAGTGTGGTGCGTGAGACTAAACAAATCAAGTGCTGAATGACTGAATCAGTGAACAAAAGTTAAATGCTACTGAACAAGGACAACCTGTGAAAGTGATGTGTATAGTAGAACATCCAAATTAGTAAAATGCTAGAAAGTTTTACCAGAGTTATGAGTTTGATCCATAAGTAGACATAAAATAGCCTAAGAATATACAGTAGACCAAAGATACTTGCACAGATGACCAATTCTTATACCATTAATGCACTTCATTTCTGGTGACTAGATCAATAAAGTGTTCCTGAATTAAATATTTCTCTTGTTACTTTACTCCCTCTATTCAGGGCATCTATTTAAATGCTATCTGCAATGTTAATAATAATAATTCTAATAGAGTGCTTGCTGGTAACGCTGAAAACATGTTGAGAATAATTTGAATTAACAGCTCATTCGTTTGAGATTACAGTCAGTTCCAAAGACACAGGTAATATAACACATTATGTCTTTTGTCTTATATGATGAAGAAGGAATAGTAAATTAAGGTATAGTGATAAGACATTTACTGAAGGAACAACTTTCACAATAAAACTCCCAGAGAAAATATATACGGAGAGGTGTCATAAATGTGATGAAATATGACTTGAAAAAGTAGAGTTACATTGCCAAACGTGTTGCTATGTTTTCTGAGTGACGCATCCCATAATATCTTTTTGTTATTCCTCAGTGCTTGCATGGGACCACCCTTTATGGAATATTCTGTGTATATCATTTGGCTTTTCACGTTCTTTTTTCCCACTTACAGACTAAATGACCACAGCATCCATGTGTTTATGCATGGGACTTTTACACCAGTTACGATTAGGTGAAGAATTATGAGTAATCGTGACCACTATGAATAAAAATGCATATTTTTATTGAGAACCTAATACTTAGTCTCGATCACCATAAACATCTTAAAGTAGAAACTAATATTCATAATACATAAATTTAAAAATGTAATTGGCTTTCTTAACGTTTGCAGTTAGTTCCCTGATTCCACATTGTCAACACTAACATTTTTTCTTTAATCATCCCCACCTGAGCAGAGCACCTGTTCTGAAGGACTTATGTTCACTGCAATGTGAGTTTTAATTTGCCAATGTAGCCTTTGGTTATTGATTAATACACTATTTTCCTTAGGCTTTTTAAAGTATTGAAAACATAATCACAATTCTATTTTACTTTTTATCTACTCCATTCTATAGAGCCAGGTTTGGAACCATGGAGTTTCCTTAGGCAGAAGCTATAATTTTTCTACCTTTTTTATTCTGAACATTCAAGAATATTTCAAAAAGCTCATGGAAAGATTTGTATTATCTTTTAATTCTTCTTTTCCATGAACTTTTAGAAGTGCCCTCTGAGCCAAGTCAGTAGCACACATAGGTGCTCAGTCTACGTTAAACAGATGACTGGACAAATAAAGTAGCACTGGATAAGTAATGAGATCACCCTAAGTAAATAAGAAATAATGTCATGCATAAAAGAAAGGTCAGCTACGAACCATGTAAACCTAACACTGAAATGTAAATAAGGGATTTGAGAAACTAATATGTAATTTTTCAGAGCCTGCACTTTAAGACTGAAACTAGAAAAGCCTTAACCATGATCTTAAAATACATTTATTGTTTATTATTTTCCTCCTATTCCTGGCTACTCATTGGAAGTGTTGATGAAAAGAAGTATTCATGAAACAATGAATGCTATTGTTCCCAACGCATTTTGTTCTTCTTCCAATGGACACAGAACCCCTAGAAGAAATGCCTGAACACTAGGGAGCTGAGAGAAGTGGTTTTCAATAAGCAAGTGCATTTACTGGACCTCACTTGTGGTATTATAGAAGTAAAGAGGTGTAAGTCACCATCCAGGCCTTTTTAGAATCTGCATTATCATTGAATGATAAGCTGTATACATATAAAAAAAATTGTAGCAGTAAAAAGATAAGTTATTGAGTATGGGAATTGAGGCAGCAAGAGGAGTCAAAGTTGATTTTAATATAAATGTGAATACATTAAATAGATTGAATTTGGCCTTCCATTGGAAAACTATTTGCTAGCATTTTATAATAGACTTTTCATATTTGACTTTGGCTTAAATTAAACTCTCTTCTCCATAGTTTGTTGTTGTTGGTATTTTTTTTTTTCCTTTTTCAATCTCTAAAACTTCAAATACAAGTCCAATTTTAATGGTTTTTTATCTCCTGAACCACTTTTTTTAGCCTTTCATGAATTGCCAGGTGCAATGGATAATTTGAGAAAAAGACTTCCTGAAAAAGGTGGCAGGTATCTACTTATAGTTAGCACCACCGGCTACGAAATAGAAGTCATATTCAGCACCGAGCACATACATCTCTGTTGAGGCAAGCCGGGTGACCCGTGCAAAGCCAAGTCCAGCAGTGCTGCCCCCTGCTGGTCAGCAGCATCCACAGTTCTCAGGAACGCTACTACGGAGGAAAGAAGAGCAAAACGCTCCACACCTTGTACTGGTGCTGCCCTGTGCTTTCACTGATATATCATTACTGATTCCTTATGATAGCATTGAAAAGCAGAAATTAGTAGTTGCATCACTCATAAAGGTTATATGAATTTCGAAAAAGTTAAGTAACGTTCTCAAGGTAGCTTAGCTCCTGAAGCCAAGCTTTTTGTAATACTTAAAAGTCTTATCAACCGAACAATAGAAATGTAGAATTGAAATGATTCTTAAAGGTTATGTAATCCAGGGTGTTCAAATATACAAAAACAGATGACCAGTATCTGTGAAAATCAGCAAAGACTTTTCTTTACGTTTGAGGTTATTAACTAGTAAGTCTTTTTTTAAAATTAATTTATTTTTTATTGGAATATAGCTGACTGTATGTATCTGTGGGGTTAACATGCTTAATGCTACCAGTTGGGCAAGTTAAGATGTGCTAATTCGCCCTCCTAAAGCTAGATATAACCTTATTAATTGGTAAGAATGTGGGGACTGAGAGTCAGGAAAGTTAACCAACATGCCCAAGGCTTTAGTTCCACTCTTCCTCCTGGGTAAAAAATGTTCCATTCCACTATACTGATTGTAGATGGAAAAGGCAATTTCCTACATATTGGGATTCGAGAGGATTACGAAGTCTCCCTAACCGAGTATCACCAAGTGGTATCACTTATGGCCTGGCACTGTGTCAGTATTTCTATCATTAGAGATTCTCTCCTGAGGCTTAGAAATTAATAGCTTATTGAAATGTATACCTTGAGGAAGATAAAGACCTTAAAAAATCTTGATTGTTTTCATGTGCTTACATGATCCTTTTATGACAGTGCATTTTGAGAGACTAGAACAAAAGAGAGAGAAACTGTACATAAAGGAAGAAGCAAAGGTATGTCCGTTAACTCCTCCATTTCTGCAGGCCCAAGTCCTTGCCATCATCAAGGCCCAATCTACGGGACTTGACCATCTCCATAGAACACCCTCTTATGCCCCAGCCAGGAGTCTCACTTCCTGTGGGCCCTGTGCAACTCTACCTGAATCATATTAAGGCAATTTCACTATCTCCCATATCCTGTAGTTAATTAGGTCCATGTTTCATGTACTCTTCCAGAATATAGAGATCTGCTTTTCACAGCGCCAACTACAGTGCCTTGGGCTTGGATATAAAACATCTCTAGTAGGTGTTTGCTGAGTGAACAAAGTGATGAAATATGAACTAGGAGCAGGGGAAGTACTGGAACTGTGACACTGCATTTGGAGCCTGCTGTTACTCAGTGAGGCCTAAGCATGCCTCCCACAACCAGCTGGCTATTTTGGGGGTGCACAAAGGGGAATTCCAAAACCTAAGGTAAAGGAAGTTTTTCTCTGTGAAACGTGTGCACTTCTCATGAATCAGCAGAAAGATGAGATAGTGATGCATTTGAGAAGGGTGATCCCAGCATGTAGACTGTGCTTACTGCATGTGTGTTAAATGCTTCAGCTTTCTACCTATTAGAGAAAAAAAAAATAGTCCACACAGTGGTTATCTAACATATGAACATACGACGTAGGTTTTTATTTACAAATTATATTTTTTCAGCCAAATATGAATCATGTTGTACTAAATTCCTTGGAAAACAAAAGATGTTAATTGTAGCCACCTGGTAATTTCAAGTATTACCCTAAGGTTATATTTCCTACTAAAGGTAGCATTTTTGCACTTGGTATTTATGTTTACTTAAACGTCCCCAAGCACCAGTGAATAGGCCTTTGAGGATCACTTTTTGCAGAAAAGATCAGTGGAAAGGAACTCATGCCCTTCCCAAAGGTAATGAGCAAATCCGAAGATGCATGCTGAAGCTCTCACCCACTCCTTTTATTTTTGATTCTTATTTACTCAGCATAATGTCGTCTTCTTGCTCATAACAGCCTCAATCAGTACACTTCCCTGCTTCAGGGTCAGGACTGCGGGCTGAAACTGACTTGCAATTCAATAACCAGCCATAAGGGGGGTTCACGAAATTAAATAGACACGATTGCTCTTTCTGTATCTCCATTTAATAAGCCTCCCTTGTAAACAATCCACGCAGAAAATATCTTTTTTTTAGGACCACAAAGAAATAGAATTTACTCAATTGTAATGATAACAGTTATTATTATTTAAAAACCATTGCATTGAAAGCCTAATCAATTTTCCAGGCAAATTCACTAACTGATGAAAGTTTTCTGATTTATAAGGCAATTCAAACCAGCCTTTGAAACTTTAGTATACTAAGAGGTATATGCAGTATTGCATATACTTAACAGCACACAACAGTATAAAAGGGTATGGTTTTATTTAACTTTGAGTTTCCCAAATTGACATGAGTCAACCTGGGAAATTGTAAAGCTTAATAAGTAGAATTGGATCTATGACATTTAAAAAATCATTTACACATAATATTTAGCTTTCTCCATGCACATTTAGTACTTAAATTTTATTAAATATAAGTACTTGCAATCATTTATCTATCTAATTTTCCTTATTATATATGAGTCTTCATTCTCTCCTAAGTGAAATTATTAGTATATAAAAATTCTCACTAACAACAATCACTTCTTATAAGTAAAGTGTAACAATTACTATACAAATATTTTGTACATATTTTGCTAATTGTGCTTGTCATCATTGCATTTCATAAGGACACAACAAAACAATCAAAATTTTTAGAATCAAAACATGAACACTGACAGGTATGCTGGTTGTTTTCTTGATAAAGACATTGGCTAGCCAGGGAATACATATCTGCATCTACACACACCATGCACATTGTTATCGTACTTTTATATTTTGATTTCTTCCATAGAGAATTAGAATCAACTAATAATATTCATGTGCAATCAGCAAAAATTTTAAACAATGTCCAATTTTAAGCTAATGTTTACATCAACTACATATCTTGGCCACTCTTCAACTTTGGTTTCCTGTTGATTCTTGGACTTTGAAAAATCAAACAGTATTTACTAGACTCCTACCATGTGCAAGGCACTATTATAGGAGATTTGGATTCAAAGCTGAAAAAGCATGGTTTCTGCTTTACATTCAAGTTAGAGAGAGAGGTTGGTAAAAGATTGTGTTACATTTTGATAAGATCTAGGATAGAATAATATTCCTTGGGTCAAAGGCATACAGAGGAAAAGTACTCACATTGTATCAGAGACAAACTTGAATTGAACACTGTCCCAAGGGAGCATTTAGCTAATGACCATTGGTATTCACATCAGATATTTAAATAATATTTGTAGCTGAGTTTTTCCCATTACGTGATGAGGATTTTATTAATCATTAGGTTAACCAAAATGACAAGTTCATACTAGCCTATGAACTTGGCCTTTGTAGCAGGAATGTACAAACCGATAGAGTATCTGCTATGAAATTACTCAGTCAGAAAGAACATTATATTCTACATCTGCCTTCTCATTTTCTGTTTTTCCAGAAGGAAGAGTTTTGCCAATCATTGTTTGATATGCTACCTCCAATATTAGTTGCAGGAGTTAGAACTTACACATTCTAGAGACTGTCTTGTGGGAAAACCAGCACATGCACTGAAGTACTGACACATTTCCAGGGTCTTTTTTTTTTTCTTTTTTATCTGTGGAAGAAATATGGCCCTTTCTATCAGATTGGGTATGATGTGAAGAAAGACTTTTAATTTTTCATTTCCATTCATGCCTCATTTCCTGTCTTAGTATTTCATAGCCTGTGTTATAAGGAGCATGTGGGTATATGGATACTCTTGCCTGATACGCTGACCCCCTTGGCTTCCTAATGCCACTTCCAACTCAGTCAGTGTTCTCTGCCAGGCTTATACTTGAGTTCTTGATGGGACCTGCTCTCTGGCTCGATTGACTGAGTCTGCGAATAGCCTCCTGACACCAAGTCCCAAATTGGCACTTCTTCCAGCTACAGATTTCACAAGACTCTGCACTAAATCCATGGTGCTTTTCTATCTCCCACCAGAGGCTCAGGTTTGGGTGACTACCCTTCATGCTCTTTGAAATTTTTAATAGCTAAGTAGGAAAACATGAACTTTTGGACTGGCAGTTTAAATTTCTTCCTTCTCAAACTTGGTCCCATTTTAGTTTAAAATCTGGTTCTTATTTTAAACACTGCTTCCCAGGTCAAGGGTGTCTTATTTTTACATTTAGTTAGAAAGTAAATAGAAGAATGAATATGTTTGCAAAATAATATCTGGCACAAACACTCACATAAGCTCTATCTGTAAATGTATTTGAAATATATTAATGCATGACAGAATAATACTAAAGCTTCCTAGAAACTAGGAAGTATGGGGGCCGGCCCGGTGGCGCACTGGAGAGTGCGCTGCTTGGGAGCGCGGCGGCGCTCCCGCCAGGGTTCGGATCCCATGTGGAGACCGGTTCCTGCTCACTGGCTGAGCGCGGTGCGGGTGCAACACAGAGGTTTGCGATCCCGTTACCGGTCAGGAAAAAAGACAAAAAGGAAAAAAAAATAAAGAAACTAGGAAGTATGGGGGCCGGCCCGGTGGCGCACTGGAGAGAGCGCTGCTTGGGAGCGCGGCGGCGCTCCCGCCAGGGTTCGGATCCCATGTGGAGACCGGTTCCTGCTCACTGGCTGAGCGCGGTGCGGGTGCAACACAGAGGTTTGCGATCCCGTTACCGGTCAGGAAAAAAGACAAAAAGGAAAAAAAAAAAAGAAACTAGGAAGTATGTACTTCTAAAAGAAACTATTCGTAGTGAGAAAAAATTACACAGTGATTTTTCAAGATCCATGATAATTATTTTGAATAATGATATGTCAGTAAAAGAAACAGCATTTGTTTAAAAAAGTGTTTTTGTCCTGATAATTGGCTAACTTAGCTAAAATAGGCCACCACTCTGACCAAATCATGATTTGACCAGAGAGCTTGGATATTTGTTTATTTCTGAATCCCATTCTCTCCTATGTCTCTCTCAAGATTCCTGCCTATACCAAATTAATTTATGTTTAAATTAATGATAGTTTGGGCATGCACCATGTCCTTAGCAATATTAGAATCTCAAAGTAGATTCTAAGAGAATTAATTGGTGTAAGCAATTTCTGACAAGAGATCTTGAATACTTAAATCCTAAAGAATGATTGTAAAATCACATCTTAAAAGAGTAAAGTAAAAAATAAGTCTTAATTTTTTTAATAAACTTTAAAAATTTTAGAGGTTTTTGATTGACAGAAAAATTGTATGGATAATACAGACTTCCCATTTACCCTACTATTAACATCTTAAATTAGCATTATACATTTGTCATTGTTAATGGGCCAATATTGATACATTTTACTAACTAGTCTATACTTTATTCAGATTTTTTTAGTTTTTACTGAATGCCCTTTCTCTGTTCCAGGATCTTATCTAGGAGACTGCACTATACTTAGTCATGGTGTTATCTTAGGCTCCTCTCAGCTGTGACAGCTTCTCAGATATTTCTTGTTTTACATGATCAACCTTGACAGTTTTGAGGAGCTCTGGTCTGCCTTTTGTAGAATGCCCCTCTACTGGGATTATTTTAAACAGCTTTATTGAGATATGTCATGTACCATACAATTTATCCATTTAAAATATAATAAATTTCAGGGTGTTAGTATATTCCCAGATATGTGCAACCATCACAGTCAATTTAAAATAGTTTCATCACCTCAAAAAAGAAACCCTGTACCTTTTAACTACCATCACGAACACCCACCACCCTAATCATTCAGGGACTAAGCAACCACTAACCCACTTTCTGCCTCTAGATTTCCTTGTTTTGGACATTTCATAGGAACAGAATCATATAACCTGTGATGTTGTTTTGTGACTAATTCTGTGGCTTATTTTGCTTAGTGTAATATTTTCAAAGCTCATTCAGGTTGTAGTGTGTATTAGAACTTCTTCCCTTCTGAGGGCTGAATGAGAGTCCTTTGTATGGCTGTGACACACTGTGTCTATCCTTTCATTTACTGATGGACATTTGGACTGTTTGCACTTTTGGGCCATTATGAATAATGCTGCTTTAAACATCTGTGGACAAAGTTTGTGTGTATATGTTTTCAGTTTTCTTGGGTACATGCCTAGTAAGTGTGGCATTGCTGGATTATATGGTAATGCCATATTTAATCATTTGAGGAACTGCCAGACTATTTTCCAAAGTGGTTGTACCATTTTACATTCCCACCAGCAGTGATAAGGGTTCCAATTTCTCACACCTGCACCATGACTTATTGCCTGATTTTGTGATTCTAGCCATCCTAGTGGGTGTGTAGGTGCTATTTCATTGTGGTTTGGGTTTGTGTTTCCCTAATGACTAATGATATCACATGTTTATTGGCCATTTATATATATTCCTTGGGGAAATGTTTATTAAGATACTTTGCAATTTTTTAATTGGTTTATTTTTCTTTTTATTATTGAGTTGTAAGAGTTATTTCTATATTCTGGATACAAGTCCCTTGTCAGATACACAATTTGCACAAGCATTTTCTCCTATTCTGTGGCTTGTGTTTTTACTTTCTTGATGGTGTCCTTTGAAGGAAGAATGTTTTTAGTTTTGATGAAGTCCAATTTATTTATTTTTTTCTTTTGTTGCTCATGCCTTTGGTAAAAAACATCTTTCTTCTTTCGTTATTGATTATTCCAGGCAGCTTACTCCTTCAATCAATGATAACTGTGGGCCTTGGTCACTTCCCTGAATATTCCTATTACCTCCTTTTCCCCACCCCACCCGCTTCACTCTCCCTAGATGTCTCACTGTGTTAGGATTCTTTTCTTCTCTCTGCATGGTCTCGATGTCCCCACCTCTTTTCTCCTTCATGACTCTTCTGTTGAAACAAACATCTTTCCTCATTGCCCTTCCACCTCGTGTCTTTGGATGAATTGTCGAACATCTTGAAGCCATTGTGTGCTCTCCCTGTACCCTTTCCTCAGTTTCCATCCTACTATAAACTGAGCAGTATGAACATGATTTTTACCAAAACTGCTCTTATATGTACAACCAGTGACTTTTTGCTAACTTCAGTGAGCTGTGTTTAGTTCTCATATCATTTAAACCATTGCTGCCCAGGGTCTGTTCCTTCAATCTCTTCATTTGCTGGCTTTCGTAATCCTACCAACTCCTTTTTTGCCTTTTGTTTCTCTGGCTGCCCCTCTTCCAGCACTTCCTTAGATTCTTCTTCCCTGACAGTCCCTATTTTTTCAACATTAGAGTGTTCCATCGCTGTCTCTCCTTACTTCTCACTTCTCTGTCGTTCACCCTCGTAGGTCCACACTTCTGCAGTCTGCTTCTGCAGATGGCTCCCTGGCTTCCTCTGAAATCACTGTCTCCTACGCTTCCCGTGCTTTTCCTCTCCTGGGCTGAGATTTCCAGCAATTGGCACCAGCAATCACCCATATGACTAAGCAAACATCTTAAGACTTCATTGTAAAAAACTGCTTTATTGTGATTAACACACTTTAAATTTCCCCCCTTTAACTTGTACAACTAAATGCTTTCTTATGCATTTGTAGAGTGGGGCAACCCTCACTGTAACCCACTTTCAGAACATCTCCACCATCCCCTGAAGAGACCTCGTGCCCATTTGCCATCACACTCCATTCTCCTCTGCTCCTTTCTCAGCCCTGGGCAACCACTAATCTATTTCCTTTCCCTGTGGATTTACTCTCTCTCAGGACTTTTAACTGCCTCTAAGACCTAACTGTGAGCCTCCTCAGTAGGTCTTAAATGTATCTACTTTCTCAGTTCAGATCATCTTTTGATTTTACTTATGATATTGCTATTTTCTCCTAACTGGGCACCTTACAATTTTTGTTCTCTCCAATCTATGGCTGCCAGAATTATTCTTTTAATAGTGAATATGGTCATGTCACTCAGCTACTCAAAATGTTTGAAATACTCCTCATTGCCTTCAGAATAAAAACAAATACCTTCCTATAACATATAATGACCTTTATGTGGGCATATTTTCCAAATGTCATTTCTCACCACATCCTGGATGATATTAAATTGCAACTACTTTTAATCATTTGTAGTATCCTCAACCCAGCATAACCTCTCCTATCCATAAACTTTCAAACCCCAGCTTCTCCTGCAAAAGAAACCTTCGCCTGCCTCTATATACTCAAACTCCGCTTATCCCTCAAATTTCAGCTCTGGCATTAACAGTTTCAGGAATGTGAACCACTCTTGGTGGCTGTATCCCATCCTCCTTAAAATTAATGTTCCTACTACTATTATACCATACATTACAGGTGTTCATCTGTGCCTTTTTTTTTTGTTCTGAAAGCTCCTTAATGGCAGAATCTTATCTTATTTACAAGTGCTAGAAAAGTTCCTTGTACTTTACACACATTTAATAAATATTTGTTTTAAAATGTACGAATGAAAGTTGATAATTGATTCTGAAATTTATCCCAGAAAACTTCCTCAATTTATTTTACTAATTTTATAGATAGCAATACTTCATTGCAGCTATATGTTGAAAGAGATAGCATCAAATATGTTGTATGTGCATAATTGAAAATTTACATATTCAATGCAAAATGTGAAGCCTGACATTTTAAGTCTTTGTGGATTCAGTGGTTCTTCTTGAGAACAGCTTCATTCTATTAGTACACTGCAAACATCCCCAGAGACATGTGAAGAAAGGAATCAGTTCTTGGAGCTGCACATATGGAATCAGGCAATCCTTACTATATGTCTTTAAGATGAGTGTAAGATTTGGTGTCTGGAGAGGAGAATGGAAGAGATGACATAGGTGGATATTATCAAGAAAAATCTAAACACTATTTGGTGTTGTCAACTGAAGTTCTCTAAATAGAGACCATATGTAATTAAAATTTGTCTAAATTATAAATCCACCCAAAACTTGGTTGTATTCTCCACCACATAATTAATCACATAACAATTCCAAGCCATGGGCTAACTTGTTTTAAATATGGAATAAGTTGAAGATTGGAGGATATAAATTTTGAATAAAATGTATGAAATATAAAGACCTAAAAGACTTTTTTTTCAAAATGTATTGAAACATAAATTATTGAACCCATAATATGTGCCAGGAACAATTCTTGGATCTGGGAAAACAGGAGAGAGAGAATGAGAGAGAGAGAGAGAGAGAGAGGGAGAGAGGGAGGGGAGAGAGAGAGACAACAAATGATTTTGCTGTTGTTCTACTTAAATTTTAGAGTGGGGAGATAAAAATAAACAAATATATAGACTACCATGCATTTAGTAGTATTGAAAAGAAAAAAATAAATTAGAAATTAGGACTGTGGAGATACTGAATAGATAGAGGACTGTGTTTTAGTGCAGGATGTTCAGGGAAATCCTCTTAGCTAAGGTGGCTTCTGATAAGAAACCTGACAGAAAGGTGGGAATGGGTCACGTGGGTGTGGGGATGAAGAGGCATCTGGAGGTGCACAGTGCCTGAGATGGGGTGATGTAATAGGTTCCAGGAAAGTCAATGAGGCCCGTGTGGCTTGAGTACCATTAGTGAAGTGGATAGCGTTGGAGCAGGATGAGGTTAAAGAGTTATTGGGAGCCTGGATTATTTAGGATATTGGTGGCCATTGTCAGAACCTTACATACTACTCTGAATGAGATGAAAATTATCGGAGGGCTTTGCACAGAGGAATAGCTAGATCTGACCAGTTCTATTTCCTTCTAAGAAGCTATGTAGCCATTAAGCATATGATCAGCCGAGTGCTGGGGAGAGGGTGTGTGTGAGAAAAATAAAAGTCAGAAGTCTGGTTAAAAGTCTACAGTGATACCCAGTGGTAACTGTTGGTTTGGACAAGGACAGCAGTGGCAGTGGTAGTGAGAAGTGACTAGATCATGGATATATTTTGATGTTAAAACCAGCAAGACAAAATGAAAGATTGGAGATCCAGCTTTAGAGAAAAACAGAAATCCAGGATGACTTCAAGTTTCTTGAATTAACACGTGGAATTGCCATTTTCTGCCATGAGAAGAACCATGGAGAGGAATAGTTCAGGGACATGCGTGCAGGAAATATAAAAGTGGTAGTCGGAGTCGACAACTTTGAGAAAGTACTTGAAGCCATGAAATCGTATGATACCATAAAGGAATTTAGGGCAGCTAAAAAGTGGAAGATGTCCCAAGTCCCAGATCCGAGGGGCTTAAGATGTTAAGTAGAGACAAGAAAGACACAGTAGCTAGACGAGTTGGAGGGAAACCTAGAGAGAGGATGGTCATGGAACCAAGACAGAACACAGGAGGAAATACCAAATAAATACCTCTCATGGATTAGGGGGAACAAAAGCTGAGCAGGGATCCTCGGGGTTGACAGTGCGAGGTCTTTGGTGAACTCTAGTGGACATCATGTAGATGAGTCGGAAAGCTCAGCGGCTAAGATTATAAAAAGTAAAATAATAAATTATTGGACTAATGTATATCATTAGCTGCATGAATTCAGGAAGTCTTCATTTTTTTTTCACCTTAGTTTTTAAAATCTCCCAATGAGAGAAAAATAATCTTATAATGTGTTTAGATAATTAAGTAAAAAAGATGGGTTTTTTTAATGTAGGATAGTGCATGATATATAATAAATTCTCAATAAAAGGCAACTGTTGTCATATGAAGATCATAAAAATCACTGGAGTCCTTACCCAACATTAATCTAGATACTGACCTAAGAGAATTTTTCTCTCCCCATGAGAACCCATATAGTAGACTAT
Source organism: Galeopterus variegatus (assembly GCF_000696425.1). Lineage (NCBI taxonomy): Eukaryota > Metazoa > Chordata > Mammalia > Dermoptera > Cynocephalidae > Galeopterus > Galeopterus variegatus. The sequence goes on along the minus strand of NW_007728285.1, from coordinate 338,247 downwards.
GCATCTAGATTCTAGAACGTTAAATCCTTAAATCTCATACACATTCTGGTAACTTTCAATTCACTCCCGAATATTTTAGTGAAAAGGGTAACTCACTTATATTTTTGTGTCATGCTCTCATCTTTGCATTTCTAGCAGTAGTTTTGCATGGCCATTTCACACTTTCGTGTGAACAGCACTCCCTTTTCATCTCCACCCTGGGGACTCTGCAGATTCTCTAGTGTGGATCCAAAGGTGTGCATTTCTCAAATCTGATTAATCAATAACAAAAGCTTTTCCATCTTTCCATTCAAAATGAATGTCTAATTCAATAAATATATATACAATACAATTTATGTTTTTGACGCATGTGTTGTTTTACATATTTTCTTTCTTTAGTGAAAATTTTAAAAGAATATGCAATTCCTTAAGAAAAAATCAAATTAAATGCACATACTATTTCTTGATTTAAAACTGCCCTTCTAAAATGGTATAAATTAAAATAAAAGCAAAGAATAAGCAAAATGTTACTTTTCCTCATACATGAACCCTAAAATAAATGTCAAGACATTATTCAAAAATAATTTATATTTGATTCGACACATAACTACAATTGGTACTATTATCATGCTTATATTAATAGCATTTTTTTTCTTGGACCATTAATTCTTTCTGTTGCTGTGTTACATACAAAATGGTCTTGTAATTATAGAGTTTTGTTATCAAGTTATAATTTAAAACTTTATCTGGGTATTTTTTTATTGAATTGATCACTTCTGTGGATTTTCCTGCAACATCTCAAATGATAATAATGTGCACACAAAACAGGCTGCACTATTCCAAGTAGCTATTGAAGTATCCAAAATAACATATCTACCATTTTGAGGAATACACACACACACACACACACACACACACAAATTTGAAGCTAAAAAGTGATTATGCCAAACTCATAAGATATATTTAGAATGTAAATAAAAACAAGCAATTACTTAAAAATATATCTTTGTCTTTCAACTGTTTAAGAAATATTTCTTCCTCACTGTGTTATCTGTAAATTTTCCTTTAACTGTTCATTTTAATGGACAAAAACCATTGCTCAGAAAATCTAAAACACAGTTTAATTTATATTTGTTTTTTGCATGTGGTTTTCAAAATGGGTCATTGTTGGGGGCCTGAAGCTCCACACCCCTTCTTGTGAGACCGCTTCTCCTTGACAATC